>NC_056662.1:67104264-67404264 GCF_018350195.1 Panthera tigris | reverse complement strand
ACTGACACAAACTACAGTTATTCAGACATGGATATCTGGCAGACATTTTTTGAAAATGAACTAACTGTGTCCATCACCTTGACGAAACGGACAGTATTTGTTTGGCAATGATAAAATTCAAAGTTTCATCCCCAAATCTCAATTCTGAAAACCTTACAGCCACCACAGCGAGCTTGATAGCTTCCCAATATTTAAACACTTTTCTGATGAAATGTGGAGATATTAATATGATTTTTTTATCTTGCATAAGGAACAATATTTCAAATGCGTAACTCAGTGAACCAATTTTTTCCAAATAACCAATGTATGTTACAAAATTACACACAGGTTCAAGAGCTATTCAAAGTGTAAGACACACCAGTGAACTTTAACATTACAAAAAAGTCTTTTGGTAAAGTTTCAGATTCCACCCTGCAGCTAAACTCTCAGAAACTACCACTTGTGGAGTTTTAGTGTACTATCAAGTTATCTGAAAATGCTATTAAAATATTCCTCTTTTTCCAGTTATACATCTGTGGGAAGCTAGGTTTTCTTCATATACTTTAGCCAAAACCACATATCACAACAGATTGAATTCAGATATAGATATGAGATATTAAAGACATTTGCAGAAAAGTAAAGTAACACCACTCCTGTCATTAAACATTTTTTATTCTGGAAAATGCTTACTGCTAACAAATATATGTTATGTTAACATATGATCCATTTTTTTTATTATAAACCAACATTTTTTAAAAATTTCTCAGCTTTATTTTTTTAGGTAGGCTCCATACTGAACTTACGACCCTGAGATCAAGACCTGAGCTGAGATCAAGAGTCAGACACAACCAAGTGAGCCACTCAGGTGCCCCTAAATTTCTCAGCTTTAATTTCTAATATTTCTAATTCTAATTTCTAATATGTAAACATATATTTACAACTTCCGTTAAAAAAAAAAAAAGTTCTTTGAGGCCCTCAATTTTAAAAGTACAAAGGGGTCCTGAGACCCAAAAAAAGGTTGATCATTGAAGATACAGGAAATTATTAAGCAAATGGATAATACAGTCAAAGAAAATATGACAGGGCAAAAAGCTCTAAAGATGGAACAAAGGCAAATGACTTACTCCATTGTAGATTTAATTTGAACTTGTTATCAAGAGATAAAAAGGTTGCAGAAGTAAGTTAGTTTAGGTTATTTTAATCGGGCCTTTAAAAGCACACAATGAGAAGGTATAATTAAGAAGTACTTCAATTTTACAAGGCTATTTACTTCAAGAATTTTATTGTAGGAAACCTAGAAATGAAGGGGGATAAAAACAAGGCCTGTAATGCATTTTTAAAGGATACATGTACTTCCTCCTAAACCTTTTCATTACAAAATGATGTAGAAGAGAATAAAAACTGTCTTGTTTAAATGTAATTATTTCTATTATTCTAACTTTCAAGACAGAATAAGAATCAAGTGCTGAGTGAAAGCCAGATAGACATATTAGTTGCAAGACTATTTTGTGATTTAAATCACTGGTAATATTACCATCTTGCGGCAAAATCAAGTATTGCAATTTTGAATGACAAAGAACCTGTAAAGTGTTAACTGCTTTTGATAAAAGACAGTCAAGTCTTTTACTCCTCCACGCTGGCCACTCTCCAAGTCGCTCCTGGGTAAAAAAATCTTTAAAGTCCTTCAGTAAAGAATAAAGAATGTTATTTCAATAGAGAAATAAAAGGGATGACCTAATAAAATAGTTAAGTTAAAAACAGAAGCATAACCAAAACCTAGTAACTGATGTAAAATGTTTCAATGCTTCAACTTGGTAATTAAAACTGCCATGGTTAATTCTTATAAAGCAAAATTATACTTTATAAGCATAGCATTAGATAAAATCTATGTTTGGTAATTCAATATTACTAACTTATTAAGTTATAATTGCTGCCACACTTAAATTCTCTTGTTTTGTCATAAAGAAGGTACTAGCCTCCCTACTATTTTCTCTTCACCTTGGTCCATTTGATTTTCTTTGGAATTTTCCCAAGGATGCAATGAACAACCTAGTTATTACTGACAATCTAATCCAAAATCTACCCTTGCTTCTTGCAGACACTGATCTATTTAATTTCAGCTAAACACAGTAAAACCCATGTCTGTGTGTGTCTGCATGCAGACATATACATATACACACATTAGGATAGCATAAAAATTGTAAGAATCAGAAAAGAATAAAGGATAGAAAGATATCACAGCATTGTTTATCTTTTCTTAGCTACTTTTTTCCAGTTTAAATGGATATATATAATATGGAAAATTATTTCCCTTAAAAGCAGAGGTTTAGATGAAGTCCAAGAATAAAGACAAAGTGCGCAAGGTGCATTTCTAGCCATTATGTAATATCCAAAACAGTGAGGTAGTCTGAATAACCTCTATATTCTTCTTAACTCTCCATTTTGCTTCCAAAACAATAGCAGATTTATAATTTATACAAGCAAGAGAGAAAGAATTCACAACCATGGAACAACCCATCTTTCCCTCTGCTTTTTCAGCAATGGTGGCTGGGTTGTTCTGTGACTCAACCCAATCAAATTCTCTGAAATAACCAATGGATACTCACAATAGCCCATCAACTATGTAACTTGTTCCTCCAAAGTAACACTTGGTCACCTCTGCAGACTTTAATATTAAAAAAAAAAACAAAAAAACTAGTTTGAATAACCTAATTTTTGTTACCAATAATTACATGCAGTGACAATTTATTGTTTATTTAATAGTAATGATTTTGAGGTCCAAGCCCTCTCACCTTAAGAAAATTACCCTAATTCAAAACCACCACCAAATGAGAATTTGTTCTGAAAAATCCAAACAGTACTAATTTACTAGCTGTATCCAACCTGTTGATGACTGTAATGTTTGGTGCAAGCTGTTTGGCAACTGAAGGGTGAACACAGGTGAATGTGTACTATTTCTGAAGAAGTCTTCTGTTGCTTTAGACTGCAAAACCTTTGTTTCCCAGAGCTGCAGAGACAAAAATGTTTGCTTTTTAAAAATAAATAAAACATTAAGATATTTTTTTCTTTTTAATTTTTTAAAAAATTGTTAGTTCAAAAAAAAAAAAATTGTTAGCTCAGGGGTGCCTGGGTGGCTACGAATTCAGCTCAGGTCATGATCTCACAGTCTGTGAGTTCAAGCCCTACATCGGGCTGGCTGCTGTCAGTACAGAGCCCACTTCAGATCCTCTGTCCCCCTTCTCTTGGCCTCTCCCTTTCTTGTACTCTCTTAAAAATAAACATTTAAAAACACAAAGTGTCAGCTGATGGCAATTAAGGGGTTTAACAATTAAGGGGTTAAAACTATAATTTATCAGTTTCTTAAGATGAAAAAACAACAAAAAAGGAAACTTGTATTGTCTACAAACCTGCTTCAAGACTTTTAAAACTTGCTCCTCTATACCTTCTTCAGCAAATAGATCCCGCACTCCTTCAATTACATCTTCAATTACAGATCTATAGAGTTTAGGCTAAATAAAAGCAATTGTTAAAGTTTTAAACTCCCAAGCTTGAATGTATTCAGCCTTAAAAAGACATGCAGTGTATATTTTCTTATGGTTTAAAGAAAAACCACCATAAGGATATTTACTGGTGCAATCTACTCCCAATATAGCCTCAGCTGTCCATAAATTGTCAGCTTCTGACCCATAGCCTCATTCTATCTACGAGGCTGACTTACAGGACTACCATCAAATATGAGATAATAATCTTATCAGGATGTTAGGTTACAGTTGGGTTACTTGATTTTTCTGTCAGAATTTAACCCCCACTCCGCCTTTTAAAAAGGGAAGTTAATTTAAAGCAGATGGAAATCAACCTTCTGTCTTCAATTTACTTTTTTCTCAGAGGCCAAAGTAGCTTTTTTTAAAGTTCACTGCATTACTTCCACAAACGTAAACTGCAAGTCATAAGATTGAAATGAGCACTTGGGGCACCTGGGTGGCTCAGTCAGTTAAGCGTTCAACTTCGGCTCAGGTCATGATCTCACAGTTCGTGGGTTCGAGCCCCACATCCGGCTCTGTGCTGACCACTCAGAGCCTGGAGCCTGCTTCGAAATCTGTGTCCCTCTCTCTCGCTCTCTGCCCTCCCCCACTCGCTCTCTGTCTCTCTCTCAAAAATAAACATTAAAAAAAACTAAAATAACAAAAATAAAAGATTGAAATGAGCACTTACAATAGAGTAACCAAAGCCTATCCCACTTCCAAAATATATGTAGTCCAAAAAAATATTCTGAACCACTGCCAAGGAAAAGTGCAACTGCACCAAAATGGAGTCATAACAGAAACTAAGGAGGACATGAATGAATTATAGCCTTCCACAAGACTGTGGCGATAAAAACTCTGACATTCTAGGACTGCTCTTTCATACTACCCAGTGAATACTCTAAATACTCCTACTCACACCAAGAGTAGCTAGGTCTTTAATCCTTTTAAACATCCAGGATAAGCTTATGAATAGGCCAATCAGTAACATTTAAATAATACGTTATTCACAGGCATATCCATTAAGATTAAGTGCCCTAGATTAGTTGCTTCTTTTAAAACAGTTTACCCTGATAAAGGCATACTAAATTGATGCTTCAATGTTAGTTCCAGCTAGTGTGATCACATTTAAAGCAAGAAAAAAAACTCTTGGGGGCTAAAAATTTCTTTTAAGATCCACCCTCAGAGTATAAGAGGGCATCAAAAATAACCCATTAGAACACAATTTTTCAAAAGCAAAATAGGTATTGAACATACTTTCTCTTCTGGAACTACAGTTAGACTTTATACTCTTTCCCTGCTACCTTTATTAAAACTATGCATAGTCCAGGAAATTCATCTTAACCTCTTGTCAATTTAAAAGAAAACACTCACACCTTCCTTGGGGTTCATCATCAGATAAAATGGTATACATGGTAAGCTTATATTCAAGCCTAACATATCTTAAAATAATTAACATAAAAAAATAGACACACATTGAAATAATAACATGTCTCTAAAAATGGACCTTTTTATGCTGCATATGTATACATGAAACCCATAAAATAACAGCAACAGAGCTGGACAAGCACACTGCCTTTCACCAAATGTGAAGTTGTTCAGGTGAACTGAAAATAAAGGTGAATCCTTGTTTTTTTGCAATTCAGGTTTTTTAAAGTGACAGAGCGTTTCACAAGTGCCATTTAGCCTGTCAATTCTCATTGAGAGGTTTACGTACCTCTTAAGGGTAGGAGAACAATGTTGGTGTTTAATTCCAATTGTATACTTAAGTATTAAGATGAAGGATGGGGAAAAGGCGGGGGGGGGGGGGGGGGGCGTGTAGGCAAGAACTCGAAAAATATGCAGTAACACGTTAGATCACATTACTTGTTATTTCAGATAAATAATATAGCTTAGAGTCAACAATGGCCATACCAAAATTAAGAACTGCAGTTAGAGCACAACTGAACTTGGGAATTTTGTAAACACAGAGGAAACTAAGAGGGTTAATCTGAGTTCCAGGTCTAACCACTTCTTCCAGATAGCCTCAGTGTGGGTGAAGAGGGAGGAGAGGCCCCGGTTCCTCTTGCGGGGGCCAGTCCCAACTTCCGGCTGAGTTACTGATCCTCATCGACCTCCTCCAACACTGACCCTCACAGCCGGGGCCGCTAAGGGAAAGGGTTTCTGAAAATCTGTGAAGGGCCAGTTGGCAAAAAAGAGTGTGTAGAGCCGGGCCACCGTGATCCCTGGCCCGGCCCTCCCTCTACACAGAGCACAGGCCAAGGAGCCAGGCTGGTCCTCCTTACCACGGGGTTGACGCTGGCCATGATAGCGGCTCCGGTGCCTTCCCCCTCGCGCCTGCACAGCACGCGGTGCTCTGCCGAGGCCCACTCCCCGCACACTTTGAACGGTGGCCGGCGGCTTGCACGTTGCTACGCAGGGACGCTGGGGGCGGGGCAGGGGAGGAGAGAATGTGGGCTGAGCAGGGTACACCGAATTGAGGGGAAGAGGTTGGCAGGCTTGAATGAGCCAAGAAGCCAGCTAAAATGGTCCGATTAAGTGTGATCTAACCAGCTTTCGGCCATTCAGCTGACCCCTGAACAAACTTTATTTTCTCAGTCTGTAAAATAAAGGCTAAGAAAATAGGGGAGACACGATGCAGTGGTAGATTCCAGTTCACCTTCAGCTTGGAAGGGGGGTGGGCTAGGAAAGTGGGGAGACTAGTGGCATCTGCCCTCACCTTTTACCAATTCTCACCCTTCCTTCTACGCCCCGCTCACAGCTGAACTCCAGTAAAAGTATAAAAGAGCTAAATAATTCTAAAATTGATAGTCAAAGTGTAGAAGAGCAACATTAGCATCATCTGGGAACCTGTTAAAAATGCAAATTATTGGGTCCCACCCTAGACCTAGTGAATCAGAAACTCTAAGGATGGGGCCCAGCATTCTGTAACTTTAACAGGCTCTCCAGACGATTCTGATGGGTGCTGAAATGAGATTCACTGTCCCAAGACAAAGATTCTCAGCTTTGGCTGCACATTGAAATCACCTGGAGAGTTTAATAACCATTTGGCACCTGAGTCTCACCCCAGAGACTCTGATTCCACTATGCAGCTTAGGTAGAGAAGGAGTGTTAAAGTCAGCACCCCACTACTACCCAGGCTCTTTTCCTTCTCAGGTAGAAATCACCATCTCTTGACCTGCAATAATTCCCTCCCTCCCCTGAAAGGCAGAGCATCTAGGAGCATACCTTGACTAGGGCTGAGGATACATCTAAGCATAGATAACGTGGAGTCTTAAGAAAGAGAGAAAGTCATCTATTGCCACTACTCTGCCTTTTAAATAGCCTTTTTACTCTGCAGATAGGTCCTGACTTAACCAGATGGCTAAGTTATTTAATTATTAAAAATCATATCAGGTTTTAAATTGGCTGTTTATTTATTTGTATAAGTTCAGTAGAGCTATTTATGCCCTACACTCTGTATTCACTTTGCCTGGGCCAGGTACCTTACGAGTTGTGAGCTTCAAGCAGCTGATTTATATGGAGCCCTTTAGAAGGCTTTCTGAAATTAAAAACTATCTGAAATTTCTTTTACAAAAAGCCAAGAATTTTAAAGAGTAATTTTTAATGATTGTATCTCTAACTGGCAATTTACTACCAGAAGTATGCAAAATGATTTATCTGTCACCCAAAATACAAAAGCTAAAAGCAGTCATTGATTCCTACTGATATGATAAATCCAATTAAATTATTCAAGCTGAGAAATAAGAAGGCTGAAAGATCTCTTGTTTTCCAACCTTTCATAGCCAAGTTTTAAAACCTTCTTCTTAAATGCATATGATTGGTAATCACCTAACAGCATATTGTTTTATATTACTTCCTTGTATATTTTACCCTTCTCAAGGCTATATTGTAGATCATACATACTTCTGAAATTAAGTTTGAACCTTAATACCCAAAAGAAGTGTCACTAAGAGTTGAATTGTTATTGCTTAGTATACTTAATAGACTCAGGTCAGAGAGGCATTATGTATCTTTGGCAGAGAAATGTCAGCAACTTTCCATTTGCCTCTTGTGGTCTTTCTGGATGATCACTAGTAAGTTCAGATATAATTTGTTCCCAATAATAAATAATAGCTTTTAGAGGAGGTATACTTTAACCCATGTTCTAGGTGAATCCATGTTGTAAAATCTGCTCTGGATCTGTGGTAGCCACCATTCATGATGGCCCCAATGATCCTCACCTCCTGGCATTCACAACTTTGTGTTGTCCCTCCGACACTGTACCATGGTTTGTCTGGGTAGCAAATAGGATAAAGGAGAAATAATGTTGTATCACTTCTGAGATTAAGTTAAAAATGACTGTGGCTTCCTTCCTTGAGATTCCTTCAGACCATTCACTTTGGGAGACAGTAGTTATCATGTTGTGGGGACACTCAACCTGTGGAGAGGTTTGTGTGGCAAAGAACTGAGAGTCCAGCCCATAGCTAACAAAGATCAGAAGCCTGTAGACAATCACATGAGTAAGCTTGGAAATTGATCCTTTCCCCTTTAGGTGGTCCAAGGTGACAGTTTGACTGCATTCCTTTGAGAGATCTTGAAACAGAACCCCCCTCTAGGCATCTTGTGATTCCTAGTCCTGAGAAATTGTGTGAGATAATAAACACACGTCATTTTAAGCAGTTAAATGTGGGGATAATTTTTTTTTTAATTCTAGAGAAAGAGAGAGCACACAGCAGGGAAGAGGGGCAGAGGGAGAGTGAGAATCTTAGGCAGGCTCCATGCCCATCGGGGGTGGGGTGGGAGAGAGGGGTTGATCCCACAACCCTGCGATCACGACCTGAGCAGAAATCAAGAATCAGATGTTCAACCAACTGAGCCACCCAGGCTCCCCTGGGGATAATTTGTTACACAGCATGAGATGCAGGGCCCATTGTCTGATTGGATTGTGACTAGTGAAGGCTTAGTTCTACCTCATTGTAATCTCAGCACTTAAAAGTTTTTTTAATACCCTCATCAATCACAAGAGCATTTGAAAAGTATGTAAAGGAATCTTTATAGACTGATATCTGGTGGTGTTGACCCCAGGTTATCATCAAGCAAGCATACTCTTATAGTCATGTAATGATCATATTTCTTTTGTCAATTTTTCAAACCCACTGGGGAAGTGTGTTGCATACACAAAACACTTTTGATGCTAAAATTGAAATTTCAAGATCCCAAAACTTCAGTGAGGCAAGTTTCAGTGACTATTTTTTATGTTAGTAAATAACCTAAAATGAAAATAAAAAAGGAATGCTGAGGTTTGGTCCTTCTTTGAGTATTCGGTTCTTTGAAATTATACCTGTGGCAAAGCATGAAGCTCTTCCCTAGCTGCCCATCACAATTTGGAACACCATGTTTTCATTTTCTCCTGCTTTATTTAGAGACTATAATACATAATATTACATTTGTGATCGATGCCTGTTTTGCAACATTTAAGCAAATCTAATAATTGGATTAATTTCTTTGTATTCCAAATACTCTAGTTATTTTTGCCCAGAGGTTTCGGTGCTACTATTACAAAAGTAAAGAAATAATTTCACTTTGCTTATTGTGAGAAAAGGCCAGATCTATGAAGTCCTTTCTCTGAATGAGAATGTTTTTTAAAAAATGTATTTTAGAGACAGCCCATTATCTTTTACATATTAAATTTTACAGTCAAATGCAGAGCATTTCAGTAACTGTACAGGCTCTAAATTATATATTTAATCAGTAATGAAAAATACAAGTTAGTCTCTGAGCACATGACTTAAGGCAGCAACTATTCATAATTAGTTTCTGAACATTTTGCAACCACTGCACTAAACCCAGCAGTATTTCGCTTCTCTATCTGTTTGATCCTTCACATCTTCCAGGAAATGAAAATCCAGATAATCTCTGCCCCACCTTGTAACTTTGAAATTGTTACAGGTAGTTCTGATTTATGTATATTCTGTACTTCTGTAACATTTTCCATTTTCTAATCCAAAATCAACTTACATTATTTGAACATCAGATATTGCTTCACCATGATGAATTCCCTCTCCCCACCTCAAAAGGATTTCAGTTAAAATGACTGTGTCACAATGCTATGGCCAGCTGGTGACGTTATCACACAGTGTAATGCTGTTAATGATCACAGTACTGCCTATCTCAAAATGTTTTCACATTAAAGAGATGTATGCGTGGTGCACGTATGAAAATTAGTGATTATAATTAACTCAGCAAAACTATGGAGGATGACTTCCAACACAATGTTCCCCATGGCTACTTTTTCAACATTCTCATCAGGGGCTGATCAGAATTCAGTGACTTTCTAGCTAACGAATGATTCCATTTTCGTTCTTTGAATCACAATGTGTATAATCATATATGAACATGAATTATTACCAAGGATAATGTCCATTGTCTTCAGTTAATTTTCCAAACTACATTTCTACTTAGAGACGAGGGAGATAAAGACCAATAAAACTAGCTTTGTTCCAACAGTACTGTACTTTTCTTCTTATCTAATTTGTCTCATTTTATGAAGCAGCATCTTGAGTATTCTATATTGTTATCTTAGGGGCTTCAAATATCAGGGGAGGCAGGGAAAATATGGAGTAGACACACTTCTTCCTATTCCTTCCACTAAATATAGCTAAAAACTCTAGGTAATGGATATAAAACAAACACAAGAACATCATGAAAGGTAGAGAGAAGAGCACAGACCAGTTAGAGAATTTGCAACCCAAAGAATGACACAGCAGTGAATTCTCTGGTTTTTCTTTTTGTCTCATGTATCCTGAACCAGGTGCTGATGAAGCTGGCAGCCCAGAAACACCAACAGTCACAGACAAAAAAGAACAAAAGGCTCTCTTTCTAGCCAAAGAACAAAGAAAGAGGCAGCAAGACAGAAAACTCTTTTTTTTTTAAGTTTATTTATTTATTTTCAGAGAGATAGAGCATGCACACAAGTGGGGTAGGGCAGAGAGAGAGGGAGAGAGAGAGGATCCCAAGCTGGCTCCGAGCTGTCAGCTCGGAGGCCAACGCTGAAGTCAAGAGTCAGATGCTTAACCGACTGAGCCACCCAGGTGTCCCAAAACAGAAAACTCTTAAACAACTGCTCTACTGGAAAAAAAAAAAAATGGCCACATCCTAAACCTGTCAGTGAAGGCAAAGTAGACTTCCACTCTTGTCCACATATAACAAGGTGCAGCCAGTCCCATGATGTCACTGGGTACCACACGTGATGCCTGGATTTGCACTTCACCCAGCTGTAGAGAAACATCCCTACCACCCACTGGGGTTGTCAGAGAAGGCCAAGATTTTAATTCCTGCTGGTGATAGTGAGACCTGTCCCTTGCAGTGTAGCAGAGGTCATGTGAGAAGGAGCAACAAGGCACCATTTCCTGTCTCAGCCGGAGTGATGTCAGTGGAAGCCTGTTATGAAGCATGAACTTCCCCCCTACCCAATACTAATGAAAGCTCCCCCCTCCCCTGGGGTGTCAACAGAGGCTAAAAGGAGAACCAGCCCTTCACCTCCACCTGGAAATAGCAAGATGGCATTCTCACCTTCCCCCACTGACCCACTGTCACAGAAGACCTGCTAAAACAGTTTTAAATAAGATCTAGTCTCATAATAACCAAAATGTCCAGCATGCAACTGAAAATCACCTGTCGTCCAAGAACCAGGAAAATCTCAACTTGAAAGAGAAAAGACAATCAGTAGATACCAACACAGAGCTGACTAAGATGTGGGAATTATCTGACAAGGATTTTAAAGCAGTCTTACTAAAACTTCTTTGATGAGCATTCAAGCAAGCAATTAAATGAGCACTTTAAACAAATGAAAAAAAAGTCTCTACAAGGAAATAGAAGATACAGAGAAGAACCAAATGGAAGTTTTATGACTGAAAAATAGAATAACCAAAGTAAAAATTCTATGGATGGGCTTGCTATGTGTTGGATTATATCTTCCAAAAAAGGTAGAGTGAAGTCCAAACCTGCAGTACCTCAGACTGTGACCTTATTTGGAAATACAGTCATTGCAGATACAATTAGCTAATATGAGGTCATACTGGAGTAGGGTGGGCCCCTAACCCAATATGACTGATGTCTTTTTCAGAGAAAGACAAAGACACACAGAAAGAAGACAGTCATGTGACAAAGAGGCAGAAATTGGAGGGATGCATCTACAAACTAGGAATGCCAAAGATACCAGCAAACACCAGAATCTAGAAAAAGCAAGGAAGACATTCTCCCTTACAGGTTTCAGAGGGAGTATGGCTGGGTCAATACCCCGATTTCAAACTTCTAGCCCAACTTCAAATCGAGATAATAAGTTTCTGTTATTTTAAGTTACTCAGTGCATAGTAGTCTCTTACAGCAGCCCTAGGAAACTATACAAGGCTCAGCAGCAGAATGGAGAGCACAAAGCAAAGAATCCGTGAACTTGAAAACAGAACAATAGAAATAGCCCAATTTGAACAATGAAGAGAAAAATAGACAATGGAAATATAAGTGTCTTTCTTGTCAGGAACCATAAAGGCCAGGAGGAGGTGGGCTGAAAAGAACTGTCAACTCATTATCCCAAATGCAGTGAAAATATCCTTCAAAGAAAAAAGGGAAAATCAAAATATTCTCAAATGAAAGAAAACTAAGATTATCTATCACCAGCAAAGCTACCCTAAAAGTATGGCTAAAGGTAGTTCTTGAAATAGAAAGGAAATGATAAAAGGAGGAAAGAAAGAAAGAAAGAAAGAAAGAAAGAAAGAAAGAAGAAAGAAGAAAGAAAGGGAGAAAGAGGGAGGTAGGGAGGGAGGAAGGAAGGGGAATGAAAAATACAAAATGTGTAAATGTAACAGACTTTCCTTCTCTTGGCTTTTTGAATGTAGCAAAAGCTACAAAGAGAAATACATTAAAAATACTCTAGATAAATCAAAATGGAATTCTAAAAAAAATGTACAAGTAACCAACAGGAAAGCAGGAAAAAGAAAAAAAAATAAAGAACAGAGGGAATGAACAGAAAAATATAGGCACAAACCTGTGTTGGCAAGAATGTGAAGAAAGTGTAAACGGTGCAGCTAGTTTGGAAAACAGTTTGGCAGTTTCTTGAAAAATTAAAAATAAATTTCCCATATGACCCAGCAATTCCACTCATACCCAAGAGAAATGAAAACATGTCCACACAAAGATTGGTACATGAATATTCATAGCAGCACTGTTGATAATAGCAAAAAAGTGAGGAAAACCCAAATTTCCATCAAATGATAAATTGTCAAATAAAATGTGGTATAGCCATGCAATGGAATACTATTAGACAATAAAAAGGAATGAAGTACTGATACATGCATGAACCTGGATGAACACAGATACACAATATGAATGAGCTTCAAAAACATTACAATGGAGCACCTAGGTGGTGGCTCAGTTGGTTGAGCATCCAACTTCGGCTCAGGTCATGAACTCACACTTCATGGGTTTAAGCCCTACATGGGGCTCTATGCTGACAGCTCAGAGCCTGAAGCTTCCTTTGGATTCTGTGTATCCCTCTCTCTCTGCCCCTCCCCTGCTTATGTTCTGTCTCTGTCCCTCAAAAATGAATAAACATTCAAAAAATAATTTTTTTAAGATTATAGTAATTTAAGGAAGCCAGAGACAAAAAAAACTTCTATTGTTCAATTCTATTTATATTAAATGTCCAGAAGAGGCAAACCTATAAAGACAGAAATTAGATTAGTGGTTGCCTGGGGCTACGATGAAAAAGAGAAGCAACTGAAAATGGGCTCCAGGAATTTTGGGCGGAGATGGGAATGTTCTAAAATTGATTGTAGTGATGCGATGGTTGTACAATTCTGTGGATGTACTAAAAATCTTTGAATTGTTCACTTAAAACAGGTGAACTTTATGAGATACAGTCATCAAGAAAGTTGTCAAAAGGTATCAAGGTTTCAGGGGAGTTAGGGTGGACCTAATTTTTTTTTAATTACGGTAAAATAAACATGACAAAATTTGCCATCTTAACCATTTTTAAGTGCACAGTTCAGTGGCATTAAGTACATCTGCATTGTTGTGCAACTATCACCACCACCCATCTCTATAAGTCTTTTCATTTTGCAAAACTGAAACTCCGTGCCCACTGAACAGTAGTAACTCTCCATTTCAACTTGGAGCTGCGTTTTATCCTTGTGTGGACAGGTCTAGGAAATTAAGCAACTGGTATTGTTTCAAATTCAGGAAAAAAACTTTCTGAAGCTACAGAATGGTTCCAAAATATGTTTAACAAAAGACAGATACTTTCATTTCACAACCAAAAACACCACTCCATTGGGTGTTGGGTATTCAATGAGAAACCATGACTCCTGGCCCATAGGAGGTGCTAAAAGCCTATGAAGAAGGCTTCCTTCTTCATTTTCAGCAGCTTTTAAAAATAAGATGGAATCAAATTTTAAAGCAAACACTTTTTTTTTCATCCTCTTGAAGATATATGTGTTTAGTAAGAAAAAGTATATTTATATGTGTGATAGATTTTAAATTTCTTGAAGACTGGGGCTGTGTATTATTATCTTTATATGTCTCCATAGTATCTCCACTACAGAAATCATTCATTGAATGTTACTGATTTGAATTTTTAGTTAAACTGCTCTAAAATGAGGGCACTTGGGTGGCTCATTCGGTTAAGCCTCCAACTCTTGGTTTTGGCTCGGGTCATGATCTCACAGTTCATGGGTTTGAGCCCTGCATTGGGCTCCATGCTGGCAGTGAGGAGCCTGCTTGGGATTCTCTCTCTTTCCCTCTCTCTCTACCCTTCCTCTGCTCATTCTCTCTCTCTCAAAATAAATAAATAAACTTAAAAAAAATTGTTAACTGCCATAAAATGGAATTCCTAGCCTATTTGTGGGGAAAAAAATAGGGACCAAAATAAAATTACTAATAGGAGAAGTAGTGCATTGATCTTCATTCATTCATTCATTCATTAGATATTTTTTATTCAACATATAGATCATAAACACTTGCTAAGGGATCAGCACCATAGCATTGACATTGATACAACCATTGCCTACCACCACCCCTGTCTGTGGGCTTCTTCCTAGAAAATGGGAAATTACTGTAGGCAGAGTCACCCCAATCAAAATCCCAGATGGGAGAGAGGAAAGAAAACTACACAAGCAATTACAATGTAATGGGTTAGTAGTCAAAATTACTTATGAGGAGCACCTAACTTGAACAGGGAGAATCAAGGCGGCTTCCTGGAGTAGGACCCCTCAAGTTAGACTGTGGAATGAGCAAGGGATAAAGGAAGGGGGCAGGGAAGAGTGTCCCAGGGCGCTGTACAAGCCAAAGCTTGGCCAGACAAGGGAGGACATGGTGGGTTTGAGAAAATGAGAGCATTTGGCCAGGGGTTAGAGAACAACATAAGTTGGCAAAGTTAAGGCTGGCTGGTCAGTGTCAGATCGTGTGCTCCCCACTGACTGCAGCAGGGAGTGTGGATTGGAGGACAGGCACACTGGAAGCGGAGGAGCAATTACAAGTCTGTGGGGTAAGGAAGAATCAGCAGCTCTGTTTGAAAAGCCTGCAGCAGGCGCAGAGGAAGAACAAGAGATCGACGTTGCTGATGGGTATCCTTTCCTGGTGCTCAGTCATATAAAGCA
Organism: Panthera tigris; assembly: GCF_018350195.1. Taxonomy (NCBI): domain Eukaryota; kingdom Metazoa; phylum Chordata; class Mammalia; order Carnivora; family Felidae; genus Panthera; species Panthera tigris. The sequence continues at coordinate 67,389,131 of NC_056662.1, read as the reverse complement.
AAGAGGAAGAAAGGGGTAAGACCTCAAGAGACTTGAGCAAGTTTGGGTGGCCGGGGTGTGGGGTGGAGATCCACCAACAGGGAAAAGGCAATAAAAAAAAAGGGTGACAAACGTCATCTAGTTCACAGTTTTACCTCAGGCCACTTCTGGTCCCAGTGTGAGTTTAATATAGAATTTGTCCTTTTCCACAATGAGTACTCAGCAAAGCCTTTGAAAAGTGTTTCAGAAGATCTCAAAATTATCCACTGGAGAGGCAGGCTCTTGGCATTTAACAATGCCACTGTTTAAAGATGCTCTTTCCTTGTCCTTTTCATGGCACTTGAGGACCTTGGGGTGGAATTCTCTCTGAACAGTGTGAAAATATCAAAACAAAGCCCTACAGAAAAGGACAAGCATTTCTACTGGCACCATCGCCCACCCCCACACAGCCACTCACAGATCTGCAGCATCTCTCTCAGAGATGAGAAGCAGAAAAAGAGTAAATTCTACACCAGCCACCACTGGGTTTCCCCAACCTGAACATGCATTCTTTGTTAGTGGGATTAATAATCTTCAATTCCAAAATCCCAAGAATTTCCCCATTTGGATCAGTATAGTTGATATTTAAGCATTGCTACCAGTGAAGAACAGAAGTTGAGAAATACATGACCGAACTATTCAAGAAAATAAAATTAAAGTCAGTTTTTTAAAAAAAAATTTTTTTTTGTTAACGTTTATTTATTTTTGGGACAGAGAGAGACAGAGCATGAACAGGGGGAGGGTCAGAGAGAGAGGGAGACACAGAATCTGAAACAGGCTCTAGGCTCTGAGCTGTCAGCACAGAGCCCAACACGGGGCTCGAACTCACGGACCGCGAGATCGTGACCTGAGCCGAAGTCAGACACTTAACCGACTGAGCCACCCAGGCGTCCCTAAAGTCAATCTTAAAGGGGAGTCACAGATACCCCTTCTCTGTGGGAGGGTGAAAAGCTTCTGAATTCAATTCCATTTCTGGAAAAAAAAAAAACTAAAAAATGATACCTTGGATACATATGCCTGCTTGCATCTGTACCCATAAACTCTGCCTTCCCTCCTATTTGCAATGGGTGAATTGTTCATCCCCTTATCTGAATCAGCCCCCCACTCGCACCTCGGAGTCTATCCCCACTGTCTACTCAGAGATATGACCCTAGCAATTTTCTCTCTGTCTTTGGCATCATCCATTTTTCTTTTGCCACCGGATCACTGCCAACATGCAGACATCCACTATCTAGGGGTATACCAAAGGTTAAAGAGAGGGTGGTCAGTCCCGGGTGCAGGTAATAGCGTGTGCATTGTCTATAGAAAATTTAGATACAAGAATGAAAATGACTTTTAATCCGGTTGCTTTTTCTTTTGCCACGTGCTGGCAATTCTAAGCAATATCTGAGATACAACATTCCCCCACCCTGCTCCTGGCAACTTTTCGTTGGTACAGTGTTCTAAACAACAGCTGGAATCACTGTTGAGTTTTAATAACACACACATAAGCTTCAAATCAGCACACGTTAACTTCTTACCATTTCATGAACATTGTCGTCTGCATAGAAGTTAATCTGAAAAATCCCCAGTTATACAGTTAAACCCAGGACATATAGGGACTCAGATATCCATATTCATTTGGGGAATTCCTAATGGTCCAGAGTCATCCAAATTTGCTTCAGTTCCTGTCTCCATTCCCTTTGGAACTACATATTCCTAGGTGGAGACTATCGATTCACAATAAACAATGACCAGAAAGATGAAAAAGTAAAACTTGAGTTACTTCATTTTTATCATTCTGTGTGACTCTCCTGTGTGCCATTTGTATCTTTAAATTTAAAAGAATGAAACAGTAGGATGCCTGACTGGTGCCATAGGAAGAGAATGCAATGCTTAAACTCAGGGTTGTGAATTCAAGCCCCACATTAGGTACAGAGATTACTTAAAAATAAATAAATAAACTTAAAAAATAAATACAAATAAATAAAGAGAGAGATATAGTGTGAATGGCAAGATGTAATAATTTTTGCTTGAGAAGTTTTGTTTGGTTGCTCTATACATGAAATATTTATTGTATTTGAGTAATAATACCTTTAAAATTGAAGTCTGTTCTTCTATTTTAATTATTAATTATTTTAAAACTGAAGAAGGAATTAAGAAAACAAAACATTTAATTAGCATTGCCTAGATTGTACCTATTGCAGCTATTTTTGTGTTATTAAAATTCATGTATTAGTTACTGGACAACTATTTACATAGAATGTTATTATACCAGGCTGTAACACAGAACCAAAGTACAGACTGTTGGGTAAATATAAAAACTACCAAATAAATAGTTGTATTGTTTTCATCCTGCAGGAACCGAGAGGAATTTGTGGGTGTTCACAAGACTGTGAAACTAGCAGCTAGTTCATAAACATTCTGAATTTCGTAACAAAACCTGAAGTGAGATCTCCATACCAACATGAAATAACACTGGCTGGTGGAGACTAACCAAGAAAAATTTTAAAGCAGAATAAGAGGTGATTGAAGCAATGGCTGGATTTATTTCAAAACTTGTGATGCTTCCAACACCACAAGTACAGTTAATGGAAACTCTGAAGAATGCAAGCGGGCACGTCCAAAGCACCTGATAGAAACAATGCAAGATTCAGACAACATGGACTGAAAGATGACAAGGAATCACTTCCTAGAAGTATTGACAATGAGGAAGAGAAGTGAAATTTTAGTAAGAGTCAACATCAATCAGATTTACGAAAACAGTGACAAAGAGGATGGACTTTGGTCTTAAGGCGAAAGGGTGTTAAACAGATCTCATCCTCACCAGCTACTGTCCCAATGTTCTTATTTACAGCAAAGCTCCTCAAAAAAGCCATCTACTCACGGTCTCTACTCCTACTTGAGTTGTCTGTCAACGTCACGGATGATTTCCACGTTGCTAAATTCAAAGACCAATTCTTAGTCCTCGGCTTATACGGTCAGCAGCATTTCAGGTAGCTGATTACACTTATTCCAGTGAGGTACTCTTCCTCCATCTCCTTTACTGGATCATCCTCGTTTTCCTGACCCCTAATATTACAGTCCAAAGACTCAGTACCTAGACCGCTTCTACTTTTTACACTCACTTGTAGGCAATCTCATCCAGTCTTACAGCTTTTGGTGCTAGGGTCTCTAAACATCCCATCTCTGGCTCAACCCTCTTTCCTGCCTGGTGTATCTACCTGGATGTCTGATAGGCCTCTCAAGGTCAACACACTCAACCTGCATTTCTGATCTTTCTCCCCAAACTTTCTCCTATAACTCTTTCTCTTCTCCATAAAAGACAGCTCCCGTTTTTAGTTGCTCAGGCCAAAAGTCTGGGAGTCAGTTTTGTTTCCTTCTTTCCACCACACTGGGAGCCCAATCCAATCCATCAGCACACACTACTGGCTCTGTATTTCAGACATGTCCTGAGTCCAACCATATTTCACACCCCATTATCATTCCCAGGTACCATTGCCTCTCACCTGGATTATTGCAATAGCCTCCTAACCACGCACTGCTTCTGCCATTACCCACTTTTATGTCCACAGAATCATCATAACATGTAATTCAGTTCATGTCACTCATCTGCACAAACCTTCTAATGGCTCCCGTCTCACTCAGAATAAAATCCAAGTCCTTCCCAAAGACTACAGAGCCCTATGTGATCTGCTTCCCTCACCCACCCACAACCTCCCTGATCTCTCCCCCAGCCATCCTCCCGTTCATCTGCTCCCACCACCCAGCAGCCATCTGCCCTCCTTGGTGTTTCTCCGATAGGCTAAGCACACTCAGACTTCAGTGCCTCTGCAAAAGCATTTCCTTCTGCTGGACACACCCTCCTCTGGGAGATCTTGGTCACTTGCTTCCTCACTTCTTTCAGGTCTCTGCTAGAATGTCATCTCATCAGCGAGGACTTCTGGGGCCAACCTATCTAAAATGGGTTTCAATTTTCTGCCATTCTGTTGCTTTTTTCCACCCCCTGCACAGCAATAATCACAACACGGTATCCGTGTATTGTCCAACTTCCCCACTATTAAATATCTTCCACAAGAAGAGGAATTTGCTGTTTGGTGATTGCGTATCCCCAGTGCCTAGAAAAATGCAAGCACACAGTAAGCACACAATAAACATTAGAGTCAGCAAGACAACTAATTAGAACAATGGTCTCATAGCATTTTGAGGTGATTCAAAGTGAACACTTAAAGCAGCCGATGTCAAGCAAGCCTTCTGTACTTCAGAGTGTGGAAGACACCTTTGGGAATGCCTGATGTGTTTAGCCACATTCATACACTTACTCGTGGAAAAATATTGTTCTAACAGGCTTTATAAGAAAATGACAACATCCACCCAGAAAGATTTCTGGAAGACAGTGCCTGTCTTAAAGAGACAATGCTCGTTAGTAGTCTCTGAGGACTACACGGGGTGAAGGCTTATCCTTGAGTCAAGACAGTATGGTATAGCCTCCTGAAAGCATACATTTGCTTACCTAAGAACCTAAAAGTACATTCCTGCACTAGAGCTTTTTACAGACCACACCCAACTTGATACATGGCAACTGAAAGCTCAGAAGTCAAACAGGATGGACCCGCTGTAATATTTTTAAAATATTTTAAAGGAAGAAGATTTAGAGTTTATTAAGTTAAAAAAAATTGTTTGAAATCTGTTGAGAAGCAAGGCACTATTTTTTTTTTTTTTGTCTCTGTAGTACTCAAAAATATTTAGAGATAAGCATGGTATTTAAATCTCTGGGATGTGTAAAATTGTATTCAACAGCATTTTTAGACAGGGCATTAAGAATACTTAAAGTGTTTGTCTACTGCATTAATTTTAATTATACTCCACTGGACTCACAATGGTTTGAAATGCTTTACAAAATGCCCCCAAGATCTTTTATTAATCATAATACAAGCACCACCAAACTCAAAAGCTCGAACTCTGGGTAGCTGCAGCTTGCCTGCGAGCGCCCTCTTCTGTTTCAAAAGTATATGGCAATTTTCATTACGTGGAATTCACAATTCTGGGCAGCACAAAATGGGCTTTTCAGGGAAATGTCGACAAACACAATCATATTATTTAAATATACTGTCCTCCCACCTGAGGTTTGTCAGGCTGTTCTGGAGCAGATAGAGGAGGGGAAGATGAGGGGAAAGTTGCAACCCCAGAAGTTAATGGTGATTTGCATTTCATCCCGGGAAATCTCTGAGAAATGAACTTTAATCTAAAACATGAAGCAACTAGTCTAATCTGTTTTCCTTTTCCTTACAGACAGAATCCGATTTTAAAGGCAAAATATTACCTGCAGCTTTTATCTAAGGTATTCTCTGTAACTCAGCGATTTGCTTTCTGACTTGCAATCCTGTCTTGCTTTAAAAATTAATGTACAAATTCATATTTAGATGCTAGTTCTAAGCAGGAACGTACTAATGCAATTATAACCAGAAAAACCTTTTGTTCCATATAAACTGGGAAAATATGCAGGGAATGAGGTTGAATCTTATGAAATTGCCATTAAGAATGGGTAAATATTGCCCATTTCATATGGTTCAACCAAATACACCCAGTCCTGTGCTTTAGGACCCTGGATAAGAGCACTAAGAGGGGCTGAGAGAGACATAGCAAAATCTAGTGGAATCACGGTGTGTCTACACACAAAGGGGGCTGGGTAGTCTAGGTGGAGTTGATATAAAACAGGAAAGAACTGATTGATGTGAATTTGAGGGATTTTATTAGAAATATAATCAGCTTATGCTATTTGATTCTTTTGTTGTTCCTGCAGAACGAGCCAAACCCTGCTCATTCCAGTAGTGGCTAAAACAGCGCTTAATGATCTGGCCACTATGAGGTTTATTTCCTGATGCAGTTTTGAAATTTAACTTCTATAGCTAGATAAAAATTGAATTTCAACACATGGCAGCTTTCTTATAAAAAGGGCAAGCAGAGAGGTTGTTAGGTTGGTTTTTATTAGAACTGATGGATCTTCGTATCTTTTATGGCCTCCCACCCAACACACACCTTATCTGAAATATATTCTGTACAGTTGCATAAAAATCGTTTATGAAACTGAAAATAGATTCCTTTAAATGAGTATCATTTCTATAATAGTAGTTGCCAAAGTTTGAAAATTCCTTAAAATTCTCCTGTGGACAAAGTTCGTATTGGTGTCGGGAAAAATTAGGAGAGTTTTTTTTTTTTTAAGACTTACTCATTTTTGAGAGACAGAGTGTGAGTGGGGGAGGGGCAGAGAGAGACTAAGACACGGAATCTGAACAGGCTTCAGGCTCCGAGCTGTCAGCACAGATAATGACGTGGGCTTGAACTCACTGACCCCAAGATCACAACCTGAGCTGAAGTCAGACACCCAATGGACTTAACCACTCAGGAGCCACTAGGAAAACCTTTCTTTCAACAGCAGGTGCCCTATTAGCTCATTTGTCCAGGTTATCAACATCTTTCATTTTCTTTGAGCTATTGTCCAACTCTGTAAATTTTAGAAAACTGGTATTAATGTCCATGATCCTTGTCCATACAAATGCAAATTAGGGGCACCTGGGTGGCTCAGTCGGTTAAGTGTCCTACTTCAGCACAGGTCATGATCTTGTGGTCCTTGAGTTCCAGCCCCATACTAGTCTCTGACAGCTCAGAGCCTGGAGCCTGCCTCGGATTCTGTTTCTCCCTCTCCCTCTGAACCTCCCCTCCCTTCTCAAAAATAAATAAATATTAAAGACAATTAAATTTTAAAAAAACAAATGCAAATTAATTGTAGGTAAACTGATTGTTGATTATTGCCCTATGAATAGGTCCATTTTGCATCTATTTATAAGCTGATTTCAGAATCCTTATTGCCTGTGTCTCTGCTCTTTGAATTGTCCTTGGAACCAGATGTAACATCTTACCAGTTCCCTCATTACTTAATGAGCTAACTTAAAACTTGGGCATGTCCATATATATATATATATATATATATATATATGTCCATACATATATATATATATGTCCATATATATATATATATATATGTATATTTTTTTATAAGAGTAATGACTATACCCTCTTTTAAAAATCATCCTTTCACATCACAGATTGTAGTTTGATGGTGTTATTTTTCCAGAATGTGCCAAGATTCCATGTTCAGTGACTCCTTAATAATGAAGCACTATACATTTGCCTGACAGAGAGTCAATTGTTTAAGATCCTTGAAATTGATTTCATACAAAAAAAAAAAAAAAAACAGTCCCAGACCTTGCAAAAACAGATATAAGTCCATTGCACAGCAAGAACCATTTGAAATACATCTTTAATTTTAAAAAATCAATATGCAATCTACAAAATATTTTGTTACATGATTATTAAGGCTCAACCTGTTTTATATTTGTATTGCTATGACATAAAATCATATTTTGAGTAAGATATAGTAATACTTATTGTTAAGGAAGACCTTCTAACTGAATTTATAAGAAAAAGGGCTGTATCATAAATACAGTTCCAGAATGGAGGAAACTAAAACCCTAAAACTGTCCCAATATATAAATCAGGTCAAAATGCTAGCCTTTATTTATGTGCTGGAAAGTAATTATTTTCATACATTTTTAATGGATCAACTATTTTCATTCTCATAGAAAAAGGACATGTACTTAAATTCAGACCTGCACAAATGATCAGGTAACCATCAAGCCATGAATTCATTTACACGGTTAGCATGATCCTTTGACTGGTAAGGCAACCAGAGCAGAACATCTAGTCTCATACTGGTCAACTCCTTGGAACTCTGCCATTGTATCCATCAAACAACTGATCCCCAAATGGTCAAACTCATAAAGGGTTGATCTAAATGACCTAAATTAAAACGCTAGAAAGGATTTCCTCCTTCACACACATCCTTCCTCCCTCCCCAACTTAAAAGCAGGGGGGTTGTTGTTGTTTTGAAGATTATCATTTAGTTTCTGACAAAGGAAATTTCACTTCTTAATTTGTAAGTCTAAATGAATTCCACCTGATTTTTCACTTAGAGCACCATGGTCACATTTGACCTTCTGCCATTTCTGAGGTCAGAAGAATTGTATTAAAAAGCCTCTCCTCCCTTCACAGAATGTTAATTTAACGCTAAGTAATGAATATTTAAAGATCCTAATAGATGTGCAAATTAACAATTATGCTGTAGCACCCTGCTGTTAATGCTATCAACCTTTGCATTGCTGCAGAAACCAATTTGAGCTTTAGTCAGCCTTTTTGTTACTGCGTTTTCAACACTGAATCTTGAGATGCTCCAAAGGCTGGGTGGCTGGTGGGTAAATGACCCCAGCAGTGAGGTACCCACAAATACTGGGCAACCTGTGAAGCATGAGAGGTGATTAATTGAATGCTTTGCTGAAATTATTTGGAAGTGTAAATATTCATTAAGTTCATCTGAATCAGACTCTGAGTTCTTTACGGGCAGGATGCCATAAAACAGATTTAAAAGGAATGGCAGTAATTAACCCAGCTGACTTCCCTGGGATCATGGAACAGCATCAGGTCCAGCCTGCCTCCATATTTGTTCTGAGCATGACTGCAGTCACTCCAGAATGTGCCACACCAGATGATGGGGAAAGATAGTGGAATTTTTTTTTCTAGTGACACACACACAAATTTCCCCTCCCATGCAATCAACAGTGAGTCTCCAACATATGACATTATGCGTACTGTATCAAGTGAAGTTTAAAAGAACAATACCAATTCATTTTAACAGTCAACTTTTGCATTCTCTGTTTTTAAAGTAAAATAATGATGAGCAATAAAATCCGCTGATTGATACAGATTATCAGAAGTGTTTGTTTTTAATCTGTTTTGAACAGATTAAAATGAATGTAGTACAATATTAAATAAAACATATGACATCAAGTCTGTGGGCCAACAAATAAATGCTGTTTGAAAGAACATTATTATATCATCAGCTCTGACTCAAAAGATATCTAATAAATAGGGAAATATGCCTCCTAATCATATTTAAGATTCAATATAAATTGAAGGTGTATAATACCACATGGAGGGCATTGTTTTTTCGGACTAAAAAATCTGTAGAATATGGAATTCATAGATTTTAAGTCTGACCTTTCACTGTAAATATTGAAAGAAAATTATAAACAGAATTTGAACTGCTGATGCTATTGGTTTTTTATTAGAAACCAAGCATTTACCTGACTTGGAAGAATAGAGATGTCACCTCGTAAAAATTCAGGTAGAATAATCTAGTGTCTTTCATTTTCTTCATCTTTTAAAGAAAAATACTCTAAATTAAGCAGAATTAGCATAAATAGCATGATAGCAGTACAAGCATAAAATAATCATAATATCATTTAGACTTCTACTCAAGAGAGGCTTATGTTAATTACAAATAATACTTTATCAAAAATACATTCTTTGAGCCTGTACTTTTGGGAGACAATATTCATGAACTTTAAAAATTCATCCCTAATATACATAAATATTTTAACTAGTGTCCAATACCATTCCATTCTGAAAGGAATCTCTCCAAGCAAAAGGCAATATGTCTTAGTGACTTGTACTAAAATATGTATATCAACAGAAATAGCTTCTTTGCAACACACACCAGAACACAAATACATTTTGAAAATGATAACACTGTGGGGCAAGACAGGTACCAAATACAGTCGATGATTACTCACCAATGTAGGAAGAGGACAGGAAGATAAATTATTCAAAATCAGATGCTTCCACATCTCCATTTTAGCCTGTGGTTTCAGCCTCATTCTACACCTAGCCACATTCCACAGATGAGCAAGAGGGAAAATTGAGTATTTCGCTTTATGTCTCCTTTGAATGCCTCACCCTCCAGTAGAGGTGCTAAGAAGAACAAGAAGAGACGGGACTGGAAGATAATAAATGTGGCCCCCAGGTGATCCAGAGTGCAAAACAGTGAGCCACTGAGTAACGAAAAACTCCAAAACCCTTTAGCCAAGCTGGTTGTCTGGTAACACATTGAGTAACAGTGACTCTGAGTTTTAATGGGAAACAAAGACATCATACAAACTATAGACACATTTTAGATGAAACTCCTGCAGCACAAACATATCAAAAGCATAAAATACAGATTGTTTGCTTTCAGGTCTCCACTTCTCTAAACAAGGCCATTGGACCTGTCCGAACCCCTCTATTCAGAAGTCATTTCCACGGCACAGAGCAGATCTTTGTATGGTTTCTGTCAATTGCATATTTGAAAAGTGGGTCATCATTTACTCTTTCCACTCTACTGAGTTACGCAGTCACCAGCTTTATCTGGGTCTTCTCCATCGATTTTAATCCTCTTCTTTTCTATTTCAACCTGTATGCGAAAGCGAAACATGGCAACATTAACAAACACAGAACTAACACTGTTCAGTCCTACTTCATGCATGTGGCAAGGACCGCAGCCACCTCATCCTTTGGACACACAGTGCCTCCACGGTGTCATGCTAGCCCCGAGTGAGGCAGCCTGCTCTCCTCTTGAGCTTCGCAAATCCTTCCCTCTAGGGTCAGATCTTGTAGAGGACTGAAACTCTCCTCCCTTCTAAGTCAGACATAGGGTTTAGAAAAGTACACAGAATACATACACTGATAAGACATTTAGAGTCCTGGATAGATGTGTGAACAACTATACCCCCAAGTATCATATATGGAGACTTTGGCCCCCTTGAAATTTATAACTCACCCAAAATCTTCTAATTAAAATGAACTACTTTACAAACTAGTAAACCAGATGGACAGAACCATCCACCTGCCCCTCATCTTTTTCATTTCATCTCAAGTGTTACTGCTTCACAGAGAGGCCCTCCTGGGCCACCTGAGATAAGGAAGCCCTCCATCATTCTCTATCTTAGTCCCCTATTTTATTCTCTTCTTAGAATCTGTCACTATGTGAAACTATTTATTTGTTTACAAACTATGTTTTGTTCCCCGACTAGAAGGTATGCTTCACGAGGTCAGGGACCTGTGTCTTGTTCACTTTTGTGTCTCCAGCATCTAGAGTGGTACCTGGCACTTTGAAATTGCTCAAATACTTATTAAATAGAAGGTGACATTTTGAAACCGCCTGTCACCAAGTGTGGATCAATTAGTAAATACTATTAAAGCAGCAGGGACTCTGTTATATAATTTTGGGCTGTCCTCTAAAACAATAGGAAACTGGAAGGACCCATGCATAGGAAAATAGGAATCAATGAATTCTCCATTGTATTTGACCCACATTTCAGTCACATCTAGTACTGATACATCTAGTGTGACAGGTCAGGTTCTCCAAGAAGCAGACTCTGAGATGGAGACCGGCATGTGGAAAGTGTACCTGGGGAATACTGTCGGGGTCAATGTCTGTTGGGGGAGGAAGGGGAGGGAAGGAAGCAGACAGAAAGAAGTCGGGCTGTAATGCAGTCACCATAAAGGCTCTAGCCAGGTGAGCTGAAGCTAGGAGGGCTGCAGAGTTAACCCAAGCTGAGGCAAGAGGGTATTAATACACCTGCATCCACCAGGAAGGGGGTGTGACCCAGGCCAAGGCAGCTTTCTTCAGCAGGGCAATTCCCAGCTGCTGAGGGACTAAGTCCTTCCATCCCAAAGGGGCTGCACACAATGGTACTCACCCATAATTAATTTTATCAATAGAAAAAAAAATCACTGGTCCCAAACATATAGGCTTATAAACAGATGGTCCAAAATAAAGAAAAAGCCCTGAATTCTATTAGTATATCATAAACCCACCCATTGGTGTTGATGATGTCTTATATAATCACACCATTTCAAGACACTGGGGGAAATATGTGACAGAAGTTACCTCTATTATTTACTAACTTTGAAGATGAAAAGGAAAAGCAAGTTTAGAAATAGGTGCAAGTAAAAAAAGAAAGAAAGAGAAAGAAGAAAGAAAGAAAGAAAGAAAGAAAGAAAGAAAGAAAGAAAGAAAGAAAGAAAGAAACAGATGCAAGTGTATGTCACTCTTTAACTCATCTGGCATAAAAATGCAGAAGAGCTGATGGTAAACACTTAACATTGGTAGAATAACTCAGTATTTCCCAAAGGGAGCTCCACAGAATACTATTCCAGAAGATACTGACAGGTGTTCCACATGTACATGCCCATAGAGACAAGATTCAATAAGCAATGAGTTGGGAGAAACTGAGTTAAGTCTAACAAGTTTCTTTATTGCAGGACTTCTCAGAGCCTTCACTTAGCATTAATTTAGTGTATAGCATTCCCCAACTTACTTTTCTCTTGTATCACTATGTGTGTTCCATAGAACACATCTTGAAAAATGTTATTCTAACATAATTTTTATTACAAAGATGCTTCTGGAATGTGAATTTGTTTTTAACGCCCTGTTTTTCATCGAGTGCTGAATTAAGTGGCACTGGTGCTCAAGCTCCTGACATTTTCTAGAACTGAGAGAAACTTGGCTTACTGGTGACCATCAGGTTTCCAGGACAGGGCTCTTTTCCAGGTCACATAAACACACATACATATACATATACACAGTCATTCAAAAGGGCAAAACAAATATCTAATGCCAAATTAGGCCACAGCTCCAGAAGCTTCAACTTCAACCAAAGAGCTTTGGGATATACCTGAATGTTGTAGCAAGCTCTCTGATGAACATGTTTCTGTGGCTGGAAATCACTCTCCACACCCAGAGACCTGACCTCTGTCCCTGAGGCACAGGTGTCAAGCATTCCAAACTGAACAGTAGCAAATGGATACCAATCAGAGGGAATTTCTTGGTCTGATCCAAGTTCTAGTTTGTATGACAAGCAATGGGGATGATCAGGACCTTGAAGAAAAAAGCAAATGATCAAAGGATTTCAATGGCCATTGAACATTTCTCCTAAGCATAAGAAGTATCCATCCCTCTCCTTAATAAACAATTCTGTTAGCACTATAAAGAAAGTGGCATAAATTCCATTTAAACAACATACCATCAAAATTCACGATTTTGCACCAACTAGGGGAAATCTATCTGCATTTTATAACTACTGGCTTTAAGAGAAGTACAAACTCATTACTATATATATGATATATTAACTCCTAAAGTTTTTAATTAAAAGCATATTAAGTTTCTTTAATTACATATGACTAATATTTATATTAAGCATCATTATTTGGTTATAATATACATGGAATGTGTTTAAAAAAAAATTCTTTCCCTTAAGTAGACTGAATAAGCTCTTACAATAATTCTTAACTTATTCATTTTCTCACCACTGTTTCTTGATAGATAATGCAAAGGTAAACTTCAGCCCAAATTGGGTCACATCATTAAAATTTCTAACTTTTTAAAGTAAAGTTTACAAAAATTGCATTACATTTTGGAAACTACTCTAGGCCAAGAATTCTTTTTTCAGTAGAATGGATTATTCTTTACTAGGGTAATTCTCGCTCACCCTCCAAAAGCTTTGCCTGGAATGGATGTACGGTGTAGAGATAGGCATATTTGCTTTCAGTGCTTCAATCTAATATTTGTTTCCACTTAATTCCATTTGCCATGTATGGAGCATCTAGCCTCTGCTAGGCCAGGCTCTGCGCCAGACCCAGGGACATTGGATATACGCAACGATTTTAAGTGGGGCCGCGTAACATGTATGTATGTGTGTGTGTGCACGTGTTACCATAGAGTAAAAAATATATATGTTTTCAGTGCAATCACTGTAGTGATTCTACAATCACTTCTTAATGTGTACACTTCACAATGTGTAGTGTAGTAACTCTACAAAGTTGTGTGATTCTGTTGTGTCGTCCACAGCACCTACATATCCAGCGCAGCTATCTTTACTTAAATAAATGTATGAGATGACAGTTATTTGAAAAGCCAGATTAAATTACTTTACCACTGACATACCTCAAGAAAGAACACTTCCATCAGAATATAGCTCTAGGCACAAAAACAAGGGTTTAAAGGATTCCACTTAATTCTTAAAAGATAAATTGCCTTTCACTCCTTACAACCTGTTCCTTGTAGAGAAACTAATAGAATTCTAAGGCTGTAAAAGGCCTTGAGAAGTCATCAATCAATTAACCAACAGCTGCTCATTAGCCATCTCCACCACTTACATGTAGCGCAGGACAGCCACGGCCTCTGAGGTGCTCTAAGCTACCCAGATCACTGCAGGCAAGTGAGAACTTTATTCACACACACACACACCCAGGGGAGATTCCATAACCCATTACCCTTTCTAGTCTGCAGTCTGCAGCAAGGAGGTAGTAAACTTATTTAAACTTAATTCAGGCACTCTTAGGTCCTTTATGGCACGGTGGCTAAGAACACAAACACTGGACCCAGATTGTGCACAGCCCAATCCCAACTCTGCTAATTAACAGCTGTAATCCTAGGCAAGTTACTTGGTCTGAGCCTGTTTCCTCATCTAAACATGGGAGTGATGAGGGGCGCCTGGGTGTCTCAGTCGGTTGAACGTCTGACTTTGGCTCAGGTCATGATCTTGCAGTTCGTGAGTTCAAGCCCCGCATCGGGCTCTGTGCTGACAGCTCGGAGCCTGGAGTCTGCTTTGGATTCTGTGTCTCCCTCTCTCTATCCCTTCCCCGCTCATGCTCTGTCTCTCTCTGTCTCTCAAAGATGAATAAACGTTAAAAAAAATTTTTTTTTAATGGGAGTTATGATGTTGGTGATGATAACATGAACCTTACAGGATTGTTCGGAGGATTAAACAAACCAGTGGGCACACGTGGAGCATGAGAGCCATGGTATACTATAGCTGTACAGAAGTGCTGGCTGCATATGATTACTTTGCAAAATGCTCTTCAGTTATAAATCCACTATTTTTATTTAACTACTACAATTTTGATAATGAAGGGACCATGAATTCTATACTTTCAGACTGGAAATGATATTGGAGATGGTCTCCACATTTTATTTTTTTAATCTGTCATATTTTTTTAAGTTTCTTTTGAAAGAGAGAAAGAACGTGAGTGAGCAGGGGACGGGCAGAGAGAGAGGGAGAGAGGAAATCCCAAGCAGGATCTGCACTGTCAGCAAAGAGCCTGACGCAGGGCTCGATCTTACCAAACGTGAGATCATGACCTGAGCCAAAACCAAGAGTTGGACACTTAACCGACTGAGTGCCCAGGTGCCCCTGATATTCACATTTTAAAGGAAAAAAATCTTTTGGAACTTTTGCACTCGAGATTACTCACATTGAAGACCTAGTAGTATTCCAAAAATGTTAGAAACAAACTTTTTCTACCTGCTTTCCTAAAAAATTGGTAAAAGATAAAGGAGAGCATTTTTCCCTTCAAGTTTTCTGGCATGTTTTTCCTGGCTTTTTAAAACTCTAAATACTCTACAGTGTTTAATCACACACTCCCCCTTTAGACTTTGATCTCTGTGCAAAGAGGTATCATATCTGTCCTTAGCACAATGTCTGGCACATTTAAGGCTCAAAGGATATTTGTCAAATTCGTGAACAAATGAATAGAAGATAGAGGGACATCAGGTTATCTATCTCAGTAGTTTCCAGCAGGGGGCACTCTAGGGCTTTGGTAATGGTTCCTCTCCAAATTTCGGACTGGGAAGGTAAATCACAAACCACCTCAGTCTACTAAGTATACGGACGGTCCTTCTTGAACTAAAACATTTCACATCTGAAAGTGAATTGTTGAGAGTTGGAGGGAATGAATGGCAGGAGGATGACACAAGTGGGGAGAGGGCAACCAATGTGCAGATGACAGCATGAAAACAAGCAAGCTTTCTCTAAAAATTGGTAACATGGGAAGGTAAGAGACAGATATATTAATTGGCACCCCCCTTACCACTCCCACTCCCCTTTCTAATTCTATGCTCTCTGCACCTCCTGTGACTAACCAGTGTTCCCATCTGTCCTCCCCACCCCACCCCCACCCCCACAAAGGATGGCGCTACCAGGCCATCCTTTGCTGTGAAATCAAAGACCTGCCCACTTTGTTAAAAGAATATTAAGCACTGGCATGCTGGTAAAAGGCCAGTAGCCCTTCCCACCTCCCTTGAAATCACATGGAAGTGAAAAGGAAAGGTCAATCCTGATCTCAAAAACTCACAGGAGGAAAGGCATTATATATATATAAACTAGTAGACTAGTTCATATATTCTCTTTCAGTTTCCAGTTTTAAAATATTTTTTTCTAATAGTACTGGTTGTTCAGAAACTTGCTTAAAAAGGGTAATGTTTTAAAGACTTTTTAAAAAGATCCTATTCTTTAAACACCCAATTGATTTAAAAATTGTATAGAGAACTAGAGATGCATTCAAATAATCTGCTACTCTTTGCATGGCCCGTGAGCCAGTAGCATTTGTATCGCCTGAGCAGTGTGGGATTCAGGGGACCTCAGTCTACATTTAAAAAAATTTTTTTAACGTTTATTTATTTTTGAGACAGAGAGAGACAGAGCATGAACGGGGGAGGGTCAGAGAGAGAGGGAGACACAGAATCCGAAACAGGCTCCAGGCTCTGAGCGGTCAGCACAGAGCCTGACGCGGGGCTTGAACTCACGGACCGCGAGATCATGACCTGAGCCGAAGTCGGACGCTTAACCGACTGAGCCACCCAGGCGCCCCATCAGTCTACATTTTAAAAAGGTGATTCACAGGGCACCTGGGTGGCTCAGTCAGTTAAGTGTCCAACTCTTGATTTCAGCTTAGATCATGATCTCATGGTCATGAGGTTGGGCCCAGCATTGGGATCTGAGCTCAGAGTCTGCTTGGGATTCTCCCTCTCCCTCTGCCTCTCCCTGGCTCATTCTCTCTCTCTCTGTCAAAATAAATAAACATTTTTTTTAATAATTCAAATTAAAAGTGATTCACATGCACACAAAAGTTTAAGAAGCACTGTCTTAGGATAAAGATTTCCTCTCTGCCCCAACCTTACTCTTTCTACACTTCTCCTCCACAGGCAAATTGCCAGGCACCCTCTCAGTCTTTGCATTACCCTCCCCACCCACATGGTGAAGCCACATGACAGACCACAGGATCACCAGTGTCCTGCTCCAGCCCAGCTTCTCCCTGCCCCTCTAGACTGCACTTGACACAGCCCCCCTGCCTTTTGTCTAGGCCCCCTTTTGGCCCACAGATCTGATCTGAACAAAGCATCTTTGATCCCAAAGGATTTGTTCTGTGAATTATCACCATATAATTGACTGGAATGCCTGGTGCTATGACCGTCTTCTAGAATTCCTGAAGGCCAGCCTCTCTGGGAACATCCACTCTTGTAACGGTTCATAGCGAGCTCAGCTGCTAGCAAATGTGGGTGGTAGGCAAGAAAGACTCAAGGAGACCCAGGGACACAGAGCAGGGGGGAAGGACCTGTGCCTAGAGGACCAGAACAGGTGTCACAGCAGAGCTACCAGGTCAGGGGTTCTCAACTCTGGCTGCATGCCTTTTACAAGCACCAGTATGTGGGCCTCACTCCCACAGAGCCTGATTGGTCAGGATGGGGCCTAAATACGGGTCTGTTTTTAAAGCTCTAATGATTCTAAGGACTCTAATATGCTGCCAGGGCTGAGAAACAGATTTTAAAAGGAGTAAAGAGAGGATCCCAAGTGATCTCAGCCAATGGCACTATGGATCACCTATTCACCAAAGCCAGAGCCTTCAACCTCCTTGCACTCCTTCTGTCCCCCATACCCACAGGTAATCTGTCCTTTTCATGGGGACACCTCCTTTGAATTTCTCACCCATCCCTCACTCCTTCTGGGCGCTCCCACTGCCACTGGCATTGTTCATCAGGCCTCCCTATGTCTATAATCTGCTCCTGAATTTCTCCTCTGCATTGTATGCCTGACTTCCTAAAACAGAAAGGATGGTTGAAACATGGATGATTCTGTCACAGTAGAGCCTGAAAACACTCCAGAAGCCGTGCTGACAAACTCCATACCCCAAGGCATGGCTCACAGTGTCCTTCCTGCCTCAGTCCCAAAAGATAACTAAGATCCCCCACCTACATGTCTGATTCTACTTTTTCTATCCCTGATAGAATCCTACTGATTCTTCCACACCAGGTTTAACTCTAGTGTCCCCTGCAGTTTATCACTCCTTTCTCTGGAATCCCTACTATATACACTTGTACATGCCTAGCATACAGCACACTTCCACATAGTGTATTTTCATACTTGCTTCCAGGTCAGTCTCCCCTACTAGGCTGCTACGTTTCTGGAAGTGGGAAGCATGTCTGCATCTGTCTCCCAAGCACCCAGCACAGAGCCAGTACCTACAGGAAGTTTGTGGAATGAATGGGTCTTCTCAATAAATTCTTGGTGAATGAATCAATTAACTATACCATTAGCTCTGGGAAAATACAGGTTATAAAAATACAGGATCATTTTCACAAGAACATTTACATGTTGTTCTCCTTCCAAATAAATGATTCCTATGGGTTCTCACTTTGAAAAATAAGCATGGTTGCCCTGATTGGGTCTAGCAGGAGTGTCTGCTCTGAGGCAGAACAGCTGGAATGGGTTCTTTGTGAGCCTGTCCCCTGTCCCTCTTGACCCCACCTGGACAGGCCAGCAGGATGAGCCCCTAGTGCTCCTCTCTGAGGCATAATCAGGAGTCAGGTTATCACCCAGACATCAGGAGACATGTATGGGTTGAGGAGATTACAGTAGGTATTCCAGCCTGCCTTCCTCTCTTTCCCTTTGCCTTTAGCAAAATAAAAAGCAATAATATTATGATTTATATAACCCCTTTCATCTAAAAGTAGCACAGATGACTTTGAGAATAGATCATTTGGAACTTTGTACTCAAAACTTCAAAACTTGTTTCCCTAGGATGAAGATAACCTGAGAATGGTTTTAACTTGCTTCTCCAGCAAAGTTATAAAAGGCAGGAAACACCACCTCTGTGGATTGTGTCACGGAAGATATTCCCATCACACAGGAGTTGACCAGGAGGCACCACTAGAAGCCATCCAATGTGACCATGCCACCCCATCACCACCTCACCCTGCCTTAAGCCTGAGCTGTCCTTGATGTTCCTTGGGACTAGAACCATAACTAATATGAGTCATGAGAACACTGCAGAGCAGAATTCGCCATCAACCGAGAAGTGGGGGCGGTGTCAGGGAGGACGACTGCGCAGGGGCTTCCCTTTTGCACAAGGGCCTGGGGCTCTTCAGCCACCCGGCTGTGTCTCTCGCCTACTGGGCCCTGTCTCTTGCCCGAGCTACAATCAGAAGACAGGTGTTAAGCCAGCAAACTGCAAGTCAGACAAGGTGGTCCTGCACTCCCCAAAGACATGGTCCATGCTACCCCTCAAATCCATCATAGTCTGGAGCTTGCTCTTCCTTCCCCCAGAACACTGCAAGGCCTGCAGAGCAGTGTCTCTCAACCCTGGCACACATCAGGTTCACCTGGGGAGCCCTAGAAACATACAGGTGCTTAGGCCCCTCCCTCAGACATTCCAATTTAATTGGCATGGAGTAGAGCCTGGACATGAAAATTATTTGAAAGCTCTCAGGCTATCCTAACATACAGCCAAGTTTGAGAAACACTGCTATAGGTCTGCCCCAAATAAAAATGCTTCTTCTGAAGTCCACAGCCTGAAGGGTCCTAAAATGAAATTAATTTTCCCTGAAGGACTAGACCAGCTGTGAACTATTTAGAAGCAGGGATCAGATCTTATTTATCTTTAGCCCTGGCACCCAATGTGGCACTTGGTTTACCTGATGTGCTCAGTAAAGGTTTGACTGAATGAGTGAATACATCAACTCAGATCCCCCAAATTAGCTCCATAACCCAATGTTCTGCTAGAAATAACTGGACTAAAACAGGGAGCAGCCTTAATTTCAAAGTTTGCTTTTTTGCTCTATTATATACACCCACAACTAAGTTACTATTCTGAAATAAATGCAGTGCTAGGACTCTACTTTTAAAGTTCTGAATTTCTAGATTCATTGTTTTCTTGGCAAGAAAATTTAAAAATTAACTGAATTTTTAATGCTTGGGCTGTTGTCTACTTAATTCTGAAACAACTAGCCAATATGGCCAAATTAATTCAGCCAATGAAATCAATTTGGGTAAAACTGAAAGGCAATCTTATTTTGAAATAGGAGGGAATAAAACCTAAGGAGAATGTGGTACTGGCTGAGAATACAAAAAAAGTTCAGGTATATTCACAGATGAGAGATCTTTAAAGGTTAATTGGGGAGTCTTAGCTCTGTGAGCAATATTTTTAATATTTGAGGTTGGTGGTTGATGTCAAAAAGTCCAACTAGAAATTTTCCCTCAGTGCCACCATTCACAACAAAATCTTAGCTTAGGATTTTTTTTATGGTATTAAAAAATTTGTTTTAAGGTAAACTTATCTGGTAGAAATAGGCACAGAGAACAAAAATAAATCAGCTGTTTGACTAAATGTTCCACCTCCTACCAAGCGATGTAAGCAAGGCCTCACTGGACTGAAGTTATCTATCTCAGCCTGGTTTCAACCCAAGAAGACAAGTGAAAACGTTTAAGCTATTTCATGTGAAAATCAACTTGGGGTATTGAATATTTACTTGAATTTTTATCAGGAAGCCGGTCTATCTTCCATACCACGGCCCGGTAGGCACTCTCATATTTTGCTGACCCCACAGTGACCTGTATAACAGGTTCTGATTCAGGTTCATGTAAACTCCCTAGACATGCCCGGCGGTTCATTTTGGCTTTCAGGGACTTCTGCCTCTGGAGGTTCATGGTCCAGAGGGCCTTGATCCACTGTGATGGGACAGGAAAGTGTATCATTATGTTGTCACAGGACCTCAAGGAACTGGCAGAGGAAGATCTCTGAGCCAATGGGGCCATGTTGACAAAGGCCTGAAGCTCCACATATGCCCCCTGGACAACCACTACAGACTTCAGGGAAAAGGGAAGATCCTCCCCTTTATACAAAGTCTTAAAACGCATCAGTTCAAACCGGCAGGCGTCCAGTGGTACAAACTTAATGATTCTTGATTGCCCGAATTCTTGTGCTTTCACACACTTATGAAAATGATAGTCGAGAATATCAATCCCCTTCTTTTCTGGGTCTTTTTCAAAGTAGCGATCATTTCGCTTCTGCAGCTCGAGGTCATTCAAGGTTAAAAAGCATTCTGTGTTCCCATTTACAAAAGAGAGGCAATAGATCTGAGTTATGACAGCACTTTCAACCAATTTTCCTTCTTCTTTAGTGATTTTGCCCCAAAAGTTGTCCACAATTTCTAGGGAAATTTCTTGTTCCTCATAGTTCTTTTTTGGTTTTGAACTAGCTGGCAGCTTTGTCAGCTCCTCCTCCACAGTAGTCAGGAAGTCAAGGAAATCGTGGTACTCTGTGGACCCCAACTTCAGCATCTGTTCGATGTCTGGTTCATGAACTACTTCTGTCTTAGAATGGTATTTCCTTTTTTCTGTGTAAGACACATGTTCAATCTTCACAGTATGGATTTTTCCTGCCACACTACAGTTCTCAACTTTTGGTTCAGAAAGCCTGCAATGTGGATCGAGCTGTAACTCCTTAAATGGTTTTTCTAACCCCTTCTCATAATACATTTGCAAAATTCCTCCAGGTAAGACTTTTAGAAAAATTGGTCCCCACTGACGGGAAGACATCATGTTCTTCTTCTCGGGAATTCTCAACATAAAAGACCATCCGGGTTTTGGCTGACTCCTGAAGAGCATGGGGGGGACAAAGGAAGAGGCAGTGTCTTCACCATACAGAGACTGCATAGACAAATTTCCATATGAGTCTTGGTTCTCAGCTGATTGAAGATGTTCAAGCTTCTCACAGATATAGTTGAGTGAACACTGATTTAAGCTTTTTTGATCGATAGGCATCTCTTTGTCTCTTGGTGGGTAAGCCTTTCTGCTTCCTGAAGGGTCAAAGATG
The DNA here is from genome assembly GCF_018350195.1 of Panthera tigris. Lineage (NCBI taxonomy): Eukaryota > Metazoa > Chordata > Mammalia > Carnivora > Felidae > Panthera > Panthera tigris. The sequence goes on along the minus strand of NC_056662.1, from coordinate 67,367,270 downwards.
AACTGGGAAGCACTGCCTTCATCTTTCCAAAATGGACTTGAAAAAGCACAGTCCTCCCGAAAATACTGAAACTGGGGAGTATCACTTTGAAACCCTAGGCTTTCAGCCTGGGGAGGGCTAACTTCTTCCAGAAGACCCACTTTGGGAGCTGGATGTGTACATGAGTGGTCACTGGGTAAGGAAGCATGGGATAAACAAGTTGGTTTGCTAGGCAATAAGGAAGAGCCTGCTCCTGATATTGTAAGTGGACTGTTTGAGGATGATTCTGGGATAGGATAAAGCATATGAGTCCCTGCTTTGGGGATGCCAGGAATACCTGGGAAGTCCTTCGTAGGTGTAGAAAGAGGAGAGTTACTTGGAGGTCCTGGACTAAAGTAAAAGTCTATGATGGGAGAGGAGAGGGGGGTATTGCTGGCAGAGGAAGATCCACTGGGAAACTCCTTAGCACCAGAGAGGTTCAGCTTAAGTCCATTTGGCCTACAAATGCCTTGATTCTCCAGAGGTAAATTCTTTGACTTTTGAGAAGATTGAAAAGCAGGGTCATCATCAAATGTGACCCAGTTGCCTGGGTTTGTGGAACACATCTTTGGAATCAGATTGTGGTCTTGTCAATGAATCAGATATGGTGTCTGTTAAAGGAGAAAGAGATAATAAGAATATTAAATGAGGAGGAGGAGAAAATTCCAGTTACTTTAGTTCTGAGAAATAGGTGATTTAAAAGCAACCAGGGGCACCTGGCTGGCTGAGTCAGTAGAGCATGCCACTCTTGATCTCGGGATCATGAGTTCAAGCCCCCATTCTGGGCACAGAGCTTACTTACAAAATAAATAAATAAATAGAATAAAATGTTGTCACAAATAAAAGTTAAAAAACAAAAGAATAAAAATAAAAGCAACAAGATTTACAGATTGACTGAGTTCAAATAAATGCTTAAGAACTGTAATACTTCTGATGGCTAAATGGATTTTTAAAAAAAATGCAAGATCTAACCATATGCTGTGTACTAGAGACTCATTTGAGATTTAAGGACACACTTTCAGTTGAAAGTAAAAGGATGTAAAAAGATACTCTATACAAACAGAAACAAAATGAGAGCAGGCAGGAGTGGCCATACTAACATTGGACAAAATAGACTTTACATCAAAAACTGTCACAAGAGACAATGAAGGACATATATAATGATAAAAGGGCCAGTTCACCAGGAAGATATAACAATTACAAGTATATATAAAGCCAACATCAGAGCACCCAAATATATGAAACAAACATTAAAAAACTGAAGACAGTAATAGCAACACAATAATATCAGAATTTCAATCCTCCATTTTCAATAACGGATAGAACATCCACAAAGAAACAGAGGACTTGAACAACACAACAGACCAAGTGGACATTTCCACACAACAGCAGCAGAATATATGTTCTTGGGTCACCTGGGTGGCTCAGTTGGTTGAGCTTCCAACTTCGACTCAGGTCATGATCTAACGATTCATGAGTTCTAGCCCTGCACTACTGACAGCTCAGAGCCTGGAGCCTGTTTCGGATTCTGTATCTCCCTCTCTCTCTGCCCCTCCCCTGCTCATACTCTGTTTCTCTCTGTCTTTCAAAAGTAAATAAACGTTAAAAACAATTTTTTTTTAAAGAATACATGTTCTTCGTAAGCATACACAAAACATCCTCCAGGACAGATCACATGTTATGTCACAAAACAAGTCTTAACAAATTTAAGAAGACTGTAATCATATACAATATCCTGTCTGACCACATCAGAATGAAACTGGAAATCAACAGATGGAGGAAAACTGGAAAATTCACAAATGTAGAAATTGAACAACACACTCTTGAACAACTAATAGGCCAAAGAAGAATCAAAAGGGAAATCAGAAAATATTTTGAGGTAAGCAAAGTGAAAACACAACAAACCAAAACTTATGGATGTAGCAAAAGCAATAGAAAGAGTGGAGTTTATTATTAAAAAAGAAGATCTCAGATAAACAACCTAATGTTACAGCTCAAGGAACTAGAAAAACAAACTAAGCCCAAAGTTAAAGGAAGAAAAGAAAGAATAAACATTATGGCAGAAGTAAATGGAGTAGAGAATATAAAATAGAAAAAGAAAGGAAAACTAAGAGTTGTGTTTTTTTTTTAAAGATCAACAAAATTGACAAACTTTTAGCTAGATGGAGAAAAAAAGAAAATCCTCAAAGCCAGAAATGAAAGATGTGACATTAAACTTATGTCACAGAGGGGCGCCTGGGTGGCTCAGGGGTAAGCATCCGACTTTGGCTCAAGTCATGATCTCACAGTTTGTGGGTTCGGACCCTGCATCAGACTCTGTGCCGACAGCTCAGAGCCTGGAGCCTGCTTCGGATTCTTTGTCTCTATCTCTCTCTCTGTCTCTCTCTCTCTCTGCCCCTCCCCAGCTCACGCTTTTTCTCTCTCTCTCTCTCAAAAATAAATAAACATTACAAAGAATTAAAAAAAACTTACGTCACAGAAATAAAATAAATGATTATTTTATTATTTTATTATTGACCATTATGAACAACTATATGCCAACAATGTGGATAACCAAGAAGAAATGAACAAATTCCTAGAAACATACACCGACAATGATTGAATCATAAAATAACAAGAAATCTGACCAGATCTGTAATTAGTAAAGAGACTGAAGTGGTAGTCAAAACCTCCCAAAAAATAAAAGCTCAGACCCAGATGGTTTCACTGGAGAATCTACCAAACATTTAGAGAAGAATTAACACCAATCCTTCCCAAACTCTTCCAAGAAACTGAAGAGGAGGGAACACTTTCACACTCATTTTATGAGGCCGGCATTGCTCTGACACCAAAGCCAAAGACACTACAAGAAAAGAAAACTACAGGCCAATATCCCTCATGAATGCAAAATCCTCAACAAAATATTAGCAAGTCAACTTCAACAGCAGATTAAAAGGATCATACACTATTACCAAGTGGGATTTATCCTTGTGATGCAAGGATATTTCCAACATATGAAAATCAACACAGCAATACATCACATCAACAGAACAAAGGATAAATATCACATGATCACCTCAATAAATACAAAAAAAGCACCTGACAAACTCTAATGCCTTTTCATGATAAGAAACCACTGAACAAACTGGGAATAGAAGGAAATTACTTTAACATAATAATAAAGGCCATCTATGAAAAGCCCATGGTAACTAACAGCATACTCAATGGTGAAAAACTGAAAGCTTTTCCTCTAAAATCAGGAACAAGGCAAGGATGCTCACTCTTGCCACTTCTATTTACACAGTACTGGAAGTCTTAACAAGAGCAATTAGGCAAGAAAAAGAAATAAAAGGCAACTAAATTAAAAAGGAAGAAGTTACATTTTGTCTGTTTATAGATGATCTGACCTTATATGTAGAAAGCCCTAATAATTCCACACACACACACACACACACACACACACACGTTAGAACTGATAAACAAATTAAAGTTGCAGGATACAAAATCAACAAACAAAAATAAGTTGCATTTCTATACACATACAATTAACAATCCAAAAACAAAATTAAGAAAACAATCCCATGTACAATAGCATCAAAAAAATAATAAAACACTTAGAAATAAACAAAAAAGGGCAAAAGACTTTTTTTTAATGTTTATTTTTGAGAGACAGAGACAGAGCATGAGCAGGGAAGGGTCAGAGAGAGAAGGAGACACAGAATCTGAAGCAGGCTGCAGGCTCTGCACTGTCAGCACAGAGCCTGATGCTGGGCTCGAACTCATGAACCTTGAGATCATGACCTGAGCCAAAGTTGAACACTCAACCAACTGAGCCACCCAAGTGCCCCAAAAGACTTCTTTTTAAGTGTATTTGAGAGAGATAGCATGCATGTGCACACACAAGTGGGGAAGGGGAGAGGAAGGGGCGGTCGAGAGAGAAAATCCCAAGCAGGCTTCATGCGTGATGTGGGGGCTTGAACTCATGAACCACAAGACGATGACCTGAGCCAAAAGCAAGAGTCAGACTGAGCTATGCAGGCGCTCCTGTTTTGTTTTTTTTTTTAAGGGGAAAAAGACTTTTACACTGAAAACTACAAAGTAATGTTGCTGAATGAAATTAAACAAAACATAAAAAGATATCTCACATTCATAAATGGGAAGACTTAATATTGTTAAAATGTCCACACTACCCAAAGCAATCTACAGATTCAGTGCAATCCCTATCAAAATGACATTTTGCAGAAATAGAAAAAACAATCATAAAATACATATCGAATCTCAAAGGTCTTTGAATAGCCAAAACAATCTTGAGAAAGATAAAGGTGAAGGCTTTACACACTCTAACTTTGAAACATATTACAAAGCTATGGTACTCAAAACAGTATAGTACTGGCATAAAAGCAGATAAAGAGACCAATGGAGCAGAATATTAATTCCAGAAATAAACCCATACACAAGGTCAAATGATCCTCAACAAAGGTGCCAAGATTATACAATGAGGAAAGGATAGTCTCTTCAACAAACTGTGTTGGGAAAACAGATATCCACATGTAATAAAAAAAAAATGACATTGGACCCTTATTTTATATCATATGCAAAAAACAATTATAAATGGATTATAAACATTAAGACTTAAACATAAGACCTGATATTATAAACCTCCTATAAAAAAAAAAAAGAGGAAATCTTGATGACATTAGTCTTGGCAATGATTTCTTGGATAGGGTACCAAAAGTACAAGAAACAAAAGCATAAGACTTAAACATAAAACCTGAAATTATAAAACTCCTATTAAAAAAAAACAAGAGGAAAAGCTTGGTCTTGGCAATGATTTCTTGGACAGGATACCAAAAGTACAAGCAACAAACGCAAAAATAGACAAGTGGGACTACATCAAACTAAAAAGCTTCTGTACAGAAAAGGAACCAATTAACAGAGTGAAAATCCATGGAATGGGAGAAAATATTTACAAACCATATATCTGATGAGGGTTTAAATCCAAAAGGTATAAGGAACTACTGCTCAATAACAACAACAACAAACAATTTAAAAATGGGCAACAGACTTGAGTAGACATTTCTCCAAAGAAAACACACAAATGGATAACAGGTATATTAAAAGATGCTCAGCATCACTAATCACCAGGGAAATGCAAATCAAAACCACAATATCACCTTATACATGTTAGGATGGCCGTTACCAAAATGAACCCAAAATAAAACCAAACAAAACCAAACAAAAAACATAAAATAACAAGTGTTGACAAGGATGTGGAGAAATTAGAACCCTTGTGGATTGTTGGTGGGAATTGAGAAAACAGCATAGAGGCCCCTCAAAATTTTTTAAATAGAACTACCATGTATATGAGCCAGCAATCCCACTTATGTAAATTTATCCAAGAAAATTGAAAACAGGATCTCCAAGAGATATCTGCACTCTTCTGTTCATTTCAGCATTATTCCCAATAGCCAAGAGGTGGAAACAACCTAAATGTCCATCACCTGATGAATGGGTGAAGAAAATGTGGTATATATACATACAACGAATATTATTCAGCCTTAAAAAGTAAGGAAATTCTGGCACATGCCATAACATAAATGAACCTTAAGAACATTATGTTAAATGAAACAAGCCAGTCACAAAAAGGCAAATACTCTATGATTCCACTTACATGAGGTATCTAAAGTAGTCAAATGCAAAAAAGAGAGAGAGAGAAGGAGAGAGATCAACTGCATAGAAGCAGAAAGGAGAATGGTGGGGTGGGGTGAGGAGAGGGGAAAGGGGTGGCTGTTCAATGGGTACAGAGTTGTAGTTGTGCAAGATGAAAGAGTGCTAGAAATTTGTTGTAAAACAGTGTGCATATAGTTAATAATACTGAACTATACACTTAAAAATATGTTAAGAGGGTAAACAAATTGTTAAAAATTTGTTATTTTTTACCACCACTAAAAAAAACCTACAACACTTTTTCATCAATTCAGGAAGTATATGAATGAGGACTGTGTAGTCAGACCTTACTAGTGTTGCAGAAAATACAGAAGATAGAAACCCAATTTATAATGAACCTATAACCTATTGACAGCCCCCCAAATATGTGAGGTTTATAGGTTTGAAACATTTTGAGATTCATGACCTAATTTATCAAAACAACCCTGGGAGGTATATATCATTTCCATTTCATAGCTGAGATTACTTGGGTTTAGAGTCATTGCCTAAAGCTGTCTCACTGATAAGAGACAGAACTAAGATTTTTTTTAATAACAACTTTATTAAGATACAATTCACACACTAAAATTTATCCTTTTTTAAAAAAAAATGACAATTCAGTAGTGTTTAGTATATTCAGAGTTGTATAGCCATCACCACTATTTCCAGAATGTTCTTATCACCCCCAAAATATACCTGTACCTATTAGCAGTCACTCCCCTTTCTCCCCACCCCTACCCCCAAGTCCTGACAACCACTAATCGACTTTTTTAATTTGCCTGGTCTGAACATTTTATATAGATAGGATTTACAACATACGGCCTTCTATGTCTGATTTCTCTCACTTGGCATAATGTTTTCAAAGTTCATCTGTGTTGTAGCATGTATCAGTACTTCTTCATTCCTTTTGGTGGCTGAATAACATTTCATTGTGAAGATAGTCCCCATTTTGTTTATCCATTCATCAGTTGATGGGCATTTGGTTTATTTCTATTTTTTTAGCTATTATGAATAGTAAGCTTTTGTATAAGTTATATATAAGTTTTGGTGTGATCATTTTTCTCGGGTATATACCTAAGTTTGGAAAGAACCAGGATTTGAGCACAGATCACTTCATCCTGAGCTAATACAATATAAACTATTGAGATCATTCTAATGGCATCAGAGGCAATAAGCTGTATAGGCCACAGCACAGACCTGGAGGGTTGGGTACCCTGAATGCCGGGTGCTGCTCTGTCACTCACCAGCTATGGGGCAAAGCCACTCTGGACATTCAGTGATTCGAGTAGAATCATCTCTAAGGTAAGTCCTTTCCCACTCTAAAATAATTCTATGGTGGTTGACATCCAACCGAAATTTTTTTCAAAAGCAGAAATTGTGCTACTGCTGGGAGTTTTGACCAAACTTCCAAACTGACAGAGAGAAAAACTCCATGAGATGTACTGATATGAAAACTCAAAACCTGCTGGAACACAGCCATGAGAAAGGCATATTTTTCTCCCTCCAGCCAGCCTTCCCGCTTCCCCTTGTGGATAATGAGGGCTCAACCAGTGCAATCATTCAAGCCTGGAAAAGAGCCAACACAGAGAGAGCAAGCCTGGGGCTCCACTGGGGACAGGGCACATTCACTGTTGTCATTTGCTAAATCCGCACATTCCTGAGGGCACAAAAACACACAGTAGAGCAGCAGTCCAGGCCAGCTGGCTCTCTCTGGAGGGCATTTCACTGTCACTGCCCTCGGGCTGGAGTTCCACAAAGCACTTTCCCTTCCAAGCAGGCACAGCCTGTTTCAATGGGATACCACCAGGAGGCACAGAGGCAGGAAATCAGCAGCAATGTTTCTTGACCCATCCCATTCCATTCTCTTTAGGGTGAGAGATTGTGTAAATATTTATGTTAGTTGGGTTTATTAAAAAGAAAGAAAAAGAGAAGACCAAGAGAAGAAATAAGTACGCTTTGGATGGAATCTTATTCTGATCTACAGAAAACGTTTTGCCTCATCTGTTTTCCACTGCTATCTTCAAAATTTCGAGCAGTGATAGTGGTTTTATCAGAGCTTTTGCATATTATCAAAAAAAAGTGATTTCCATAAACCAGAGAAATCAATTCCATGACCTTTTAAGTGACCCTTGAACTTTAAAGAGAACACCTTGCAAGAAAACTCCTACCTTAAACACAAAAATCTATGCAAAGTATACTCTTCCCCTGTATGCAGGATTCTTCCATAGAAGGCACTCAGCAAATGTAATGTGAGTTTAATACAACCAAACGGAATTCTGCATTGTGCCCAATATGAGCCCAAACCTTTGTCCCTGTTTAAAAGGTGGGACTTGGATGCTCCTGGAATGAGGGGCTAAGACTCTGGCTCCCTGTGGTCAAGTGCAGGTGTGTTTCCCACTATTCTCTTCTTGCTCCTCTTCTGTATCCCTCTTGCTGCCCTTCCTTATCAATCCTCTTCACACTCATTTCATTTCTCTCTGACCTCTTTTGCCCCTTCCTTGTATATGACCTCATCTTTCTATTCTAGTCTCAAAGCCTCCACCATCATTTTTCCCAAAGTCAACAATGAGAATCGATTCCATCTAAGGCTTTCCTTCTTCCTTCCCTAACTCACCCCCACCTTCAGCAGGGAAACAGCCACATCCTTTCCAGAGCCTTGGTCTGTCCAAGGCCCCCTGGGTCTCAGGGAGGGATGCAGTAGCCCAGAGTGGAGAGGTCATGAATATGTCCTGCCTTAGTCATCTGCAACTTCACCATCTCCTTCAAGACACTGGAACCAAAAGTACTCAAGCAGGAACACCTATTTAACCTCAGGATTTTTTCTGCATTGCAAATGAGGCAGGATGTCAATATGTGTCTATGCCTCCCAGGGCACCCTAAATCCTACCATTTACAGAGCCCTGTCACAGGCAACATCTCATTTAAATTTATGACAACCCAGGGGTGCTTGGGTGGCTCAGTCAGTTAAGTGTCCGACTTTGGCTCAGGCCATGATCTCGCAGTTTGTGAGTTCGAGCCCCACTTCGGGCTCTGTGCTGACAGCTCAGAGCCTGGAGCCTGCTTCGGATTCTGTGTCTCCCCCTCTCTCTGCCCCTCCCATGCTCATGCTCTGTCTCTCTCTGTCTCTTGATAAACAAATATTAAAACAAAAAAAATTTTTTTTTAATTTATGACAACCCAGAGTATAGACCACAGCATTGGGGGCACCTTCTCTAAAGTCCAGGTTCCATTTAGTGCAGAACTGGGAACTCAGGACCCCTGGCACTACATCCCCAGCTGCCTTCCTCCAAAATAAAGGTTCCTCTCATTGGCTTCTGTGGTTTTTTCCTCAGGTGTGGACTGCATCCTACCCCACATGCCCTAATCCTTCCAGAGGTCTGTTTTCAGTCAATCTGGACTATCTGGCTAACTCCTGGAAGACAATGCCAGACAAAATACAGAGATAGGACAAGACACCAAGACTCTGAATGAGGTGCAGATAGGAAAGAATAATGTCTTATGTTGGAAGCTTCTAGAAACCAATCTCTGAGGTTTGAAGGTTTCTAGGGGAGTGTTTGCTTCTCCTATAACTATTAGACATCCTTTGGGGTACCTGGATGGCTCAGTCGATTGGGCACCCGACTTTGGCTCAGGTCATGATCTAATGGTTCATGGGTTCGAATCCCATGTTGGGCATTGTGCTGACAGCTCAGAGCCTGGAGCCTGCTTCAGATTCTCTGTCTCCCTCTCTCTCTGCCCCTACCCTGCTCATGCTCTCTCTCTCTCTCTCTCGCTCTCTCTCTCTCGCTCTCTCTCTCTCTCAAAAATAAACACTTAAAAAAATTTTTTTAATAAAAAAAAAACTATCAGACATTCTTTTGCACTGCCGAATACATTGAATTCAAGAACAAATTAAAAGTGCACATGCCTACTGACACTGGGAACAACAAGGATGTAGGTAGACAGTGGTTTTCAACCTTTTACCTCAACACATATGACAGATGGCATTCAGAAGCCTAGCACATTCTCTTGGGTGTACCCAGAGTTTAACAACCCCCAAAATATTGAGGGACGTTCTGAAATAATTAATTATCCCCACCTTTCTAAATGTTGGATCAGCAAAGGTAGGCCACAGGCCATAGGAAACACAAGAAAGTCCACACTTACATACAATCCGAGACTCCACCCCTTTCTGCCACTAAAGAAATCATCCTGGAATTCTTATGAGAGTATTGTGGAGATAATGAATTTATTCTAAATTGTTTTAAAAAGCAAATCTTTCAAAAATAGCAACACCTTATATATTATTAGCAATATTGCAAATTACTTGCAATAAGCTTATGAAAAAGCAGCACTGGTATGGAATAATTACCTCACCAAAAAGAATTGAGGCTAATAATTATCAAGTTTGTGAGTCAGACTGAAGCTTTTGCAGGGAGGGATTATGTCTCATTCATTAGGACATCTTCCACATTGTCTACAAATATCTGACATCACTATGCAGTTCAATACGTTTTTGATCGAATAATTTTAAATCGTCTTTCCAGTTTCCCATAAAGTAAATCTCCACACTGCCCTCCTCAGTTCAAAGAATCACTGCATTTCAGAGTCAGACAGAAATTGGAGGTATTCTGCTCAACGAACATATATCAAGTACTTGCTATGTACTTAGTGTATGCTAAGGGCTGGGTGTGCATTTAATCCTCACAACCCCATTAAGTAATAAATATCACTTTGTAGAAGAGGAAAATAAGTCTCAGAGAGGTTAAGCTACTTACCTAAAGTCACCCAACCAGAAAGAGGCAGATCCCAAAGTCCATGCTCCAGACCATCCACCACCCCAGAGGTCCCAAGAGATCCAATGACTTGCTGGCATTGGTGTCCCTTGGGGACATTCCCGATGGGGACATTCCCATTTCCGAGCACTTGCCACCACTCCACCTTCACTAAGGAGAGTTCCTGCAGGGAGGCATTCTCTAAATTGGAAAGATTCTATTCTCACCTGGAAAGAGCCTATTTCTCCACAAAGCCCACCACGCGTATCTGCCGCTTGGACATCAGGCTGTGGGAAAGACAAGCTCAGAGAATGTTTTCCCCATGATCGCTCAAGAACAACAGCTCAGTAGCAATTTGGGTCAATTCTGAGACTGGCTTTCATAACTCAGCCTGTCCCATTTCCTGTCCCTTTTCAACTGCAAAAAGCCACCCCGCCCTTAGCGATGAACAGTATTTCAGACTTGCTGCCCAACAAATACACTCGGGTGCCACCCTGTCTTCTAGGACCAGGCCATCTTGGTATACATTGAATTCCCCAAACTTCATGTAACTCCCTGCCTCGTCCTTCCATACCACCCCACCCCGCCCCCTACTCTGGAGGATCTACTCCTGCTGTTCTTCACAGATTTCCTTTGCTTTTCTTCAGAAACCATTCAAATAAAGTGTAAATATGAAGTTCTACCTTTTCCTGCAGATTATCACAATCAGATTGGACGCATTCGGCTCTTGAATTAGCATCCCTGTTCATCTGCAGCTGAAGACTGTCCTCCCTTGTGGAGAACAACACCCTCTCAGATGGTCCCTGGGATCTGGCTTTTCTGTAGCTGCCAGATCCTGGGGGAGGATGGACATTGAAGAAATGTTCAGCTCAGGAAAGCATCACAAGCGCCTAGCAGTAACCTCTTGGAATTAGCTCCACCCGACTGTCGTTGTCAGGCTGACTCCTACTCAAGCCTCAACACATCTGGACCCTCAGCAATGCCCCTGCCTTTGTAAAAGGCTGGATTTAGTCCTTTTATGCCTATGCCTCTTTTGCTCCACAACAATGCTGCCTAATCTAGAGAAAGAATGTCTTCATGTCAGTATCTGTGTGGTTTCATTGGCTGTCCCCCCAAAGAAGGAATTGTCTGACTCTCCCAGTGCTGGATTCCTCAATTGCAACGCTGGAGCTAGGCTGGGGCAGCATTCGCAAAGCCTCCCTGTGATTGTTTGGTTGGAGGTCTGCAATCTAGTTACCCTCCTTACTATTCTGGGATGCGTATCCCAGAAACAAAGCGAAAGACAAGGACAGCCCAGTGTGCAAAATGCATCCATGAAGGTTTGCTAAGACAGTGTTTAAAATATCATTCCTGTAGAATTTTTCCCTTTAAAAGGAGAACCAAACTTTTCAAACAGAAATGAATCATAAGGCAACACAAAAACCCTGTGTGAAGTGAAAAGGCTTGCAGAGCACACCCTCACCTTAGGTCACAGAAGTGCCCACTGCATGTACTGCCTGTATTATTACCACAGATGTTCTGCAGCCCATCATATTTAATCACAAACATGTGTGGTATTTAGTTCAGCTATGTGACAGGAAATACCATTTGTAAAATACTAACCCACAGCAAAACCTACCCGTGCCTTTGAATATTATCTGTGCTGGTTCCAGCTCAGCTCCCCAGCACCACTCCCCACCCCCCGCTGTGGATTTAACCTCCACTTCTCCAGGATGAATCTGGGTCCTGGCCGTTTTTTTTAACCTTGTTTTAATAATCTTCTCATTTCCTAAATCTGGAGAGTAGTATAAACAGATAGTAACCCAAACTAACTAGTCCCAGGAGACGGTCTTTATGTGAACAAAGAAAAAATTTTGCGCTGGGTGGGCCATTCTGATTTCAGAATGTTATTCTCACTGTGACACTTTTTTATATTTATTTAGTTACTTTGAGATGGGGGGAGGGGCAGAGAGAGAGGGGGAGAGAGAGAGAATCCCAAGCAGGCTCTGCACTGTCAGCACAGAGCCTGATGTGGGGCTCAAACTCATGAACCATGAGATCATGACCTGAGTAGAAATCAAGAATTGGGTGCTTTACTAACCGAACCACCCAGGCGCCCCTCACCATGACACTTTTATGGAATAGGTACACCACATCCATATCACTGCCATAAATGCTATGGAATTTACTAAGCAGAGACCTCTGAGCCTCACTTTCTTTATCTGTGAAATGGTGATATTTGCCTCATATGTAAATTGCCACGTTATGGGTACTTGGTACCCATAGCAGATCCAAAGCAGGCTCTGTGCTGTGTTGGTACATATAGTTTTCCTTTCTCTTTGTCTTTCTCCTTTCTGTTTTCCCTGTCTCCCATTCTAGCCTTCCTTTCTCAAGTCAGGAAGAAAGGAAAAAGCCCAGACTCTGCAGTTTGCTTTAGCATCAGGTCAACTTGTTACAAATCCTTTTCTAGAACTAGGTGTCCATTCTGTCTGGCACATGACTATGCCTCTATCCTGCTCTCCAGATGTGATCTGTTCCTTAGTCCCTTGTGCTTGAATCCCTGCTCAGGGTTTCTCCTTGAAGACAGAATCTCTCAAAACAGAAAGAAGTTAACAGGCTTGGGGAAAAGACCCATGGTCAAATGTGTTTGAGAAACCCTGGTTAAGCAAGGGTTTACATGTCTCTACATGGCATTCCTTCCCAGAGCCTTCAGAAGCTAACCTTCTTATGGGCTCCAGGATGGGATAACAGGAAGCCATCCTCAAAGACCCACATGGATGGTTTGCCTCAGAACATTCTGGAATGTGCTCTTTTTTTTTTTTTTTTTAAGGTTTATTTACTTTTGAGAGAGAGAGAGCAAGAGCAGGGGAGGGGGAGAGAGAGAGAGACAGAGGATCCAAAGCAGGCTCTGTGCTGACAGCAGAGAGGCCTACATGAGGCTCGAACCCACAAACTGTGAGATAATGACCTGAGCTGAAGTCAGACGCTTAACCGACTGAGCCAGCGAGGCTCATGGAACATGCTCTTCTAAGAATAAAGTGTCTGGGGCTAGGAAACACACAGTCCACCTTTAATTCCTGATGCCCTGGCCTTTTCATTCTGTTGCCACCACCGTCTCTGCTCTAACCATGAAGATTGGCTCCAGGCCCAGACAGCTTCTCTAGCTTAGCAGAGTCTCAGCATCACTCTCAGAACAACCAAACCCCAGGTTCTTCCCCTGGGACACCAGCAGTTCTCATGGAAGAACATACCCCTTTTGCTTACCCAGACAGGAGACCAAAGAGCTTCCAGATAGGCCATGACTGGAGTGAACTCTTGCCTTTGACCTCGGCAAGCATATGAGAGTTTTGATCCCCAGGTCATCCTCTGGCATTGAGGGTGGCATCTGGCAGCTCTCTTCACTGGCAGCACTAAAGCCTCCCACCCCAGGTCCTGGCCTCTTCTGGCCAAGGCAGGGAACCCACCCGGGTCTCAGACCCTCTATGGGAATCAGGCTCTGGAATGCTGCATGATGCCCAGGGCACACTCCACCACTGGAACCGTGGAGCCTCAGCCTGTCTCTCCCCAACCCCACGAAGCCCCAGCCCAAGGTCATCTTCCCTTCACAGGCCTCTGGGACCCTCCTCAGTCTCCTACTACAGAGGGTCCAGGAGGGAACAGTGTGGGGCTACGGGCTAGGGCCAACCTCTCATCTGCCCCTTTAGTGAGTGGCACTGAACCCTTAGGCTATTCTCTTAGGGAAGAGTGAGCACCCAGCACATTCCACAGCCAAGTCTTGTCCAAAGTGTGAAGGAAGGAAACTGCCCCAATCAGAGCTTCTTGGTGGTAGACACAGTACTGGGACTCATGGTCTCAACCAGCCATCTGCCTGCCCTAAAGGTCTGTTCTCTGTCCTTAGGAACTGTAGGTGGCAAATGGGGACCTCTTGAGCCACAATTAAGAGGAGCTCCTTGTGCATGGGCTCCTGCCCTCTAGTCGCAGCAAGGGCTCAACCCACAAAGGCAGAAGAGCATGGAGGTCTAGGGGACAGACTCTCACACCCAAGTCACCTGGCCTGGCCTCTCATCTCACTTCCTCTACTTAGTATCCCTGACACATGTTGCTTAACATTCTCAGGGTCCTCATCTATAAACTGAATATGAATCACACCTACTTCCCAAGTTCTAAATAAGTTAATGCCAAATTACTAAGTAAAATGCTATATCATAGGCACTCAAAAAATAGTAGCACAGTGCTTACAAGTGAGGAGTTCTTGAGTCAGCACTGACCATTGCTAGCAGCCCCAGGCTGAGCAGCAGGCTGGGCCAGGCCCGCAGGTGACACTGATGAGGTCCCAGGGCTTCCTGCCTAGTCCTAAACTGGTTCTCCCATTCTATGGCAAGAGAAAACCAAGGTGCAAGCCCAGCGTGTACTGAGCTGTGAAATAAAAAGCACAACTTAAGCAAGTCAGCACAGCACCTGGAGATGGCAAAAGTAATCACGAAAAAGACTGATCAAAAATGACGTAGGGCTTTTCTACGTGTGGCCGACAGTTGTAAGGTGAAACCCTGGGACCACACTCATCACCCATACCAGAGACTCAGCATGGCTGTGTCCCAGCGATCTTCCACTGGCATGACTCAACTCCCCAGGGGACACTTGGCAGTGTTTGGGGACATTTAGTTGTCACAACCAGTACAGGGGGTACTACTGACATCGAGTGGGTAGGGGGCAGGGATGCTGCTTAACATCCTACCATGCACGGCACAGCCTCCACAACGAAAAATTACCTGGCCTAAAATGTCAATAGCACTGGGGCACCTGGGTGGCTCATTTGGGTAAGTGTCCAACTCTTGTCAGCTCAGGTCATGATCTCACAGTTTGTGAGTTCAAGCCCCACACAGGCTCTGTGCTAATGGTGCAGAGCCTGCTTGGGATTCTGTCTCTCCTTCTCTCTGCTCTTCCCCCACTTGTGCTCGCTCTCTCTCTCTCAAAAAATTAAAAAAAAAAAAAAATGTCAATAGCACCAAGGTTGAGAACCCCTGTTCCTTGCTGAGAAGGCCAGTGAGCTGAGTATGCCAAGCAGGATATCTGCCCTTCTGCATCTGTCTACTTTGTAGATAATCCATTGGAAGCTTAAGTTGGGCAATGTGCCTGAGGTGGCACAACCAGAAAAAGGTGCTGTCAGAATCGAACCCTGTCTGGGCCCCAAATCTCACGCCCTTTCCACTACACCACACTGATTACCAGGGCAGTAGTCACAACAGGAGAGAGGGCAGATAAAGTTTTTATATAGAAGACTTGCCAGGATTTGGACACCAAAGTGATCTCAAAAAACACAGGAAAAGGGGCAATCTGGCACTTAGAAAAGTAGAGCCAGAGGAGAGGCAGCAAGAGGGGCAGGTCTGAGGTACATCCAAGTGGAAATATCTAGCAAGGAGCTAGAAACACAAGACAGTACTTGGAGAGAAAACCAGAGGCTACACAGGTAGAGCTGGGTCTCTTTCTAGGCTAGGTGAGAGCAGAATGCAGGAGAAAACAGGGGAGGCCGCATGGCATCCAAAGCTGAGGACTGGTCACTTTATAGGAGGAGGGGGAGAAAAGGGAGAAAGGGAGACACACCCAAGAGGTCAAGGTAAAACCTGGAGGTGAAAGGATCCCTAAGGCAGGAAAGAATGTCCTCATGAGGCCTTGAAGAGCAGCAGAGGGCAGGGAAAACAGAGGTGAGAGACATCTGGGTTTAGTGACAGGGTCTGTAGGGATGGGGTGGGAGCAATTTCACCAGTGGGTGGGGGTGAGGCCAGGCTGCCAGTCTGGAAGCAAAGGGAATACAGATGCTGGGGCCCACAGGCAGAGGCTGTGGTTGGCGGTCCATGTCTTGGCCACCTCAATCCCCCAGCCCCCAGTTCCTGGTTTGGGCAGCTCTGGGGCTGCGTTGTTTCCTGGGTGCACTGGTTTCTGGCAGCCCTAGCAAAAGCCCCCTTTTTCAAACTCTACCTACACTTCAGTCTCAGGAGCACAAAAAGGCCCCAGGGCTTCCCACTCTCCAAAAAATCCAGCCCACCCCAGGCCAGGAGAAGGAGGCAGACAAGTGAGCCTTCGTGCAGGCGAGGGCCAACAAACAAGGCCTGCTTTCAAGGCTGCCTTCTGGTATTTATGTTCCTGTGGGCTCTCCAGTGGGAAGAGCTAGGCACTCAAGAGGAGGAAATGAGAAAGGGCATTATCTCCTCAGGGGCCCCTAGGGCTGGGCGGGGGTGCAGGACGCTGTGGTTACTGGATGGTGGCTCCCGGGTTTCAACTCTGTATTCTCAAAGGAAACCTTGAAAAAGATGTGGGATAAAGTCAGGTGAAGGGGGCCTGGCTCAGATCACACGTCTTAAACATGCAAATCTCCTCCTTACCCTCTTCTCTGCAGGCCCAAGGGCCCTCCTGAAGATAAGCAGAAAGTCCTGGAAGTTTAAAGAACTCTCTGGATCCAGGATCTCTCTCTGGACTTAAATATTGGGGGTGGGGGACAAAATCAACCACTTTGCTATGAAACCTGGTCAAGTAATTTATCTTAATTACCATGTAATTATTTTTAGTGTTTTCAGAAGAAGCTGTAGCTAAATGGCCCAGAAAGGATATTTAATGCTTTAGAATGTGATTCCCTCCCACACACTAATCATGCTGCGTTCAAATTGGAATGGTCTGAGAAGTTAAGGACCATCACATGCTGGGAGAGACCCAGGACCTTCATCCTTGGATGCTGGGGCTCTTCTGCCACATGTTCTGGTACAAATTCTTGTACCCCCAACCCCTGCGCATTCACTCAGCAAATAGTGTCTTCCAAGTGCTGGGTCCTGGGTGAAACACCATGCAGACAACAGAAACCAGTATGACCTGATTCCTGTGGTGGGGAAAGAAGGGTTTAGAAGTTAGGTTGTGTGTGAATCCTGGCCCCACCACTGACCAGCTGTGTGACAGGGGCAAGTTACTTTAATTCCCCAGGTGTGAAAAAAAGCATAATCATAGTTAACTTTTACTGTTTGTTATGGGCTGAATTGTGCCCCGCAATTCAGCCCTAATGCCTAGTACTTCAGACTGTGACTGTGGTTAGATAAGGGCCTCTAAAGAGTTGTTTCAGTGAAAATGAGACTGTTAGGGTAGTCCCTGAGCCAATCTGACTGGTGTCCCTATAAGAAGTGAGGACATACAGACAGACACCAGAGAGGAAGACACAGAGAAAACGCCACATAAGGACACAGCCAAGGAGAGAGGTCTCAGAAGAAACCAAACCTGTCAGCACCTTGATCTTAGGTTTCCAGCTTCCAGAACTGTGAGAAATGCATTTCTGTTGTTTAAACCACAGAGGTTGTGGTTTTTCTGACATGGTAGCTAGAGCAAACAGAGACAGGGTTCTTGAGACACTAAATAAAGTAACACCTGTAAGATGGCAGGTGCATAAATAGAGGCTGTTCTCACTAGATTCCTGCCCCCAAGCTGCTTATAACCTGGTAGGAAAGACCAGAGGTAACAACAAATGAAAGAATGTGCTCACTCTCCCGCACTAAAGCATACTGGGAGGTTGGGAAAGGACAGCCCTGGCGCAGAGGCAGGCAGGCTCTCTGGGGAGGGGACACATGCTTGGGCAGAGACATGGGGCAGCAGATGAGGCATCAGCGACCATACCCTCTTGCCCATGTTTCTGTGCATGTGGGTTACACGCCAGTTAATACCAGCATAGGGGACTGTCTCCTGCCTGGCTTCATCCATGAAACCCAGTTGTGCACAGGCTGACTGCTGCTACGGCAGGTCTCCCCTCCATAGCTGCCCAAACTGGACCACAAGCCCCAGAGACGAACGACATCAGAAGTAATCCAGGCTGTGTGCAAGCCTCACATCGAATGCATTTTGGCTTATCTGTGGCCAGTTCTGAGCTGTTGCTGACCACCAAGCTCACCTGGAAATGCCCGAATCACTGAATACACAGGCAGGAACCACTGACTTACAGAGAACCAAAGCACATTTGCTTCAATCCTCACCATTCCCGGCAATTCAATGAATGAACATGTATAAATACGTAACTTGAACAATTCTAAGATTTTAAAAATCAGTCATGAAAGTCCTATTTACAAACTAAGTACACAAGATCAACCTTTCACTTGGGCTCTTGGTCTCAAATGTAGATATCACACACAAAAATATTTGTGCCTCTCAGGCTACAGGGAGTACACACAAAATATTTGTGAACTTTATTGCATTTTGAAGGCCACTAAAGGTTTTAACAAAGAATTTTGCACTTACAGCAAAGTCTGATTAGAAACGTGTAAGTAGGGGGGCACCTGGGTGGCTCAGTCAGTTAAGCGACTGTGGTTCAGATCATGATCTCACAGTTTGTGGGTTTGAGCCCCGCATTGGGCTCCGTGCTGATAGCTCGGAGCCTGGAGCCTGCTTCGGATTCTGTGTCTCCCTCTTTCTTCGCCCCTCCCCTGCTCATGCTCTGTCTCTCTCTCTCAAAAATAAATAAACATTTAAAAACATAAATTTAAAAACAAAAAGAAACATGTAAGTAGGTATAAATGAACAGATTTGTCCACTGACATTCTCAGCGATGGGCATTAGCTTATATTTAAACTTACACATCACAGGGTGCCTGGCTGGCTCAGTCAGAATGACTCTTGATCTCAGGGTTGTGAGTTTGGCCCTATTTTGGGTGTAGAGATTATTTAAATAAATATATAAACTTAAAAAAAAAATCTTATGGGGCGTCTGGGTGGCTCAGTCAGTTGAGCCTCTGACTTCGACTCAGGCCATGATCTCACAGTTCATGAGTTTCAGCCCCATGTTGGGTTCTGCGCTGATAGCTCAGAGCCTGGAGCCTGCTTCAGATTCTGTGTTTCCCTCTCTCTGCCCCCCACCCCCACCACTTGTGATGCCTCTCTCTCTCTCTCAAAAACAAATAAACACTAAAAAATAATAATAACTTACTAACTCTACATACCAACCAGGGTGCTTGAATGGCCTTCTTCTGGACTCTGAATCTCCATGTAAATGAGTAACTCCCAGTGTCCTTTCAGAACACCCAGGTGCCTGTGCATATTTCTGCTCAGTGATGTCCATGAGCTCCAAACAGCACAGCAAGGGGCTCACCCAGCTCTAAGATGCAGGCCGACCTCCATGGACATGCCCAGGGCCTCTCTCGCCATACCCCTCTCTCCACCAGACCTTCTACTATTGCTCACAGCACAAAAATGTGCCTCTGGGTGAGGTCCCCACAGTTGTTTGCCCAGCCTGGAAGCCAGGAGGTCAGTGTTTAGGAGGTTTTGTTCCAGCTCTGCTTCATTCTGTCTCTGTAAGTTAGAACAAGTCGTTGCTAGCAACTGACTTCAAAAAGTCCTAACAATTTATGAAGATTCAAACTCTACCAATCTGTGAAGATGAATTCTCCTGAAAAAGAGGCCATACAGAGAAGTGTGTGCCTCCCTGAAGACCCGTTCCTATCCGATCTCTTTAGGACTCCTGCAACCATGCTTCAGGATGAAAGTTTTCTAATGGTGGTCACAACAGTATCTCCCATCTAATGCTCTTCTAAAAGGCCATGGAGCAGAGAAGCTCTATTTCCCCTTCCCTTGAAGGTGGGTCTGTCACTGCTCCCACCAATACAGTGTGGCAGAAGTAACACTGTGGCAATTCTAGGCATAGGCCTGAACTGCCCCAGAAGCTGTCTCTCCTGCTCTGTGGGAGCGCTGAGCCACCACATAAGAAGCCCAGGCTACATGGGGGAGCCACACTGAGGCGCCATCTTGGACATCCAGCCACCTTAGCTTTCAGTGATTCCAGCCTTGGCTGCCATCTGACTAGAACTATATGAGAGACCCTAAGCCAGAACCACCCAGCTGAGCCCAGTGTACCCACACGACCAGGAGAGATCATGTTAAATTGTGATCTTTAAGCCTCTACGTGTTTTTGTGTGGTAAAATACACATAAACATAACATTTACCCTTTTAGCCACTTTCAAGTGTAAAGTCCTGGTATTAAGTACATAGCTGTGCAACCATCACTACCATCCATCTTCAGAACTTTCCATCTTCCCAAATTGAAACTCTGGACTCACTGAACCCTAACTCTGGATGCCCCGCCCCAGCCCCTGGCCACCACCACTCTACTTTCTGCCTCTGTGAAGCTGACTACTCTAAGTACCTCATCTAAGGAATTGTACGATATTTATCCTTTTGTGACTGGCTTATCTCACTTAGTATAATGTCTTCAAGGTTCATCCATGTTGAAATACATGCCAGAATTTTCTTCCTTTTTGAGGCCGAACAATATTCCAGTGCATATGTACACTAGTCTGCCTGTCTGTTCATCCATCAATGAAAACCTCTACACTTTGGAGTGGTTGTTCTACAGCAATACACAGTCGGAGCACTGGGCAATGCAGGCCTGGTACAGCAGAGCAAGGTCCCTAAGGCAGATGTCAAGAGCTGGGAAGTCTGGCAGAAACACAGAGCACCAGGGCACTAACCCCCAGGGTAGATGACTAAGGAATCCAGGCTGGAATTCCCAATAGCGCTCATCACAGCAAGCTGGTTGCCTCCAGGGGTCTCCATTCTAGGCTGGGCACCACTCCCAGACAGGGACTGGCAGGACCCTGTTCATGCCTGGGTGCCTGCCCTGGCACAGGCTGATAGATCCAATAAACATTTGGTGAATGACTGAAAAATGTACGTGACATTGAAGCCAGGTTCTGGGTCATGTCAGAGTCTCTTACAGGCTCCCTATAGGGCAAGAACTGTGCCAAGGAAAATGCAGGAAAACAGCTGCTTCTGGCTGGAAATGGAAGGGGGAGGTGGCAGCAGCAGGACAATCTGACAGGGAAAAAACCCACAGCTTCCCTGGGAAGAGCAGGATCTCCACCAAAGTACTACCCTGACCCAGGCAGCGTAGCAAGAATTCTATCTGAAGAGGAGGCCCCTTGGGAAGGGTGTGCTGGGCATCAGCCTGAGCCAACAGGATGAGGTATCTTAGGCACCAGCCCTGCTTAGCATGTCAGCCTCAGTTCCCAGGGCTCAGGGCAGTAGAGCTCCGTGTGTCCATTTTAGGAGCAGGACGGGTTAGAGGAGCTCGGCCCTTTGGCCTGGCACAGGCTATGGTGGGCTGTAAGGGAGACTTGAACTCTGAGCTGAGTCACATATCTGAGCCCTGGGAGCTCTGAGACAATGACCTTCCTTCACTACAGGGGGAGCCAGGTTGGTTGTACCGTGACCCCTGCCCTCTCACCGGTAACTACTTTGCTGAGGAAAGCCAACATTCTCTTCCTGCTGCACTGCTCCATTTGGTCACATAACTAGGGTGCCCGACACAGGTCAGGATGCACCAGAGCACAGAAGCTAATTCCAAATCTAAGAAGAGGACTCATTTCTGGTTGACTTAAAGAGTGAGTAACAACCATACAATGCCCACTTGGGGTTTAACAAAAAGGGCTCATGTTATGTTTCAACTCTGCATTCAGGTTTTCCAGCCTTTAAAGATAAAGCAAAACCCCAAGTAATAATTACAAAGGTGTTTTTCTCTATTTCTCTTCAAAGCATACACCTTGAAGGTTAGAAACTGCTTACATGTGGAAGGCAGTTAGAAGTACCAATAAAAGAGTTCAAGAAACATGGATTTTTGAACTTGGCTCAGCTTCTAAGTAATCGTGGGGCTTTAAGCAAACTAATTACCCTCCTTGGGTCTCAGTTTCATAATGATAAATGAAGGAAAATAGTCTGTACTCCCATGATTTGGTTATGTGCATTAATGAGAATAACTATATGTGAGATGATATATAGATACACACTTATATATGGGAAGTCCTCATAAGAAAAACTAAACTATAAATATGTTAGAGATTTACTTATGTTCAGTAGGTGCTTGCTGAATAAATGGCAAAAAAACCCAAGACAATAACAAGACACATTTGGTGAGAACAGTCCCTCTTCACACTAGGAAATCCCCACTAGTGCATCTACCAGATCTTAGAAGACCACCTCTCTCCGCAGGAGGCCGAGCCCTTCTCACCCATATCTTAAGAACCAATTCTCAGGGCACCTGGGTGGCTCAGTCGGTTAGGCATCTGACTTCTGCTCAGGTCATGATCTCATGGTTCGTGAGTTTGAGCCCCACACTGGGCTGCTGTCAGCACAGAGCTGACTTTGGATCCTCCGTCCCCTCTCATTGCCCCTCTCCTGCTTGCACTCTCTCTCTCTCTCAAAAATAAGTAAACATTAAAAAAAAAAAAAAACCCCAACTCTCCCAGCCTGCACGCTCCCCTCCCATCTGGTCTTATATTCACCAGCCTGAAATCCAGGGTCAAAGCCTGCCCCAGCCCCCTGGCCCAACTCTCACTCCAGTTCGTGAGACGAAGCTACATCTTAGGACAACTTCCAAACTCAGAAGTCTAGGCCTGCACCATGGGTCTCCACTGCCTTTGATAGCAGAGGGAAACAACTTACACCCTCTTCCTGGTTTTCGTGAAGCACAGCCATGTGGAAAATTTGTGGACCAGGAGCTCAGGGCCTCCTCCCCCGACCTCAGACCTGGACTCCACTCATGACCTTCCCCTGCAAAATGAGGCTTGCACAAGTTCTTCTACCTCAAAGGGCTTTGGGGAGCATCATATAAGGTGAAGGACTCAGAAGTTTCTCTGAAAAATATGAAGCATTATAAATTCTTTTGCTTTTGTTACTCTTGCTTGTTTACTTCAATATGGTCTCAGATTAAGAGTCACTAAGGGCCTGGGATTGCTCCCCCGGGGGAAACTCTTTTGGTACAATGACCACACACAGAGAGAAAAGCTTGATGCCCTTTGCATTTCCAGCGCTAAGAGCAAATGCAGTATGAGCTCCAGGACAGTGGATGGGACAGAAGTCAGGAAACCAGGTTCCGGGCCTCTTTGGCCCTGCCAATAAATTAAGCGCATCACTTAACCTCTCTGGGCATTTTTCTTCATATGCACAATGGAACTGACAAGCCACCCGCATTCCTATTCACCAGGATGCCAAGAGGGCAAAGAATCTGAAAAGAAAAACACTGCACAAATAGAAATGTTGTAGTATTCAGTGGGCTTGGAGTTGAGAAAGAAGAGATGGAAAAGAAAACTAAAGGGGGGAAAGGAACAAATAATAAAGCAAGAAGACATCTGGGGTGAAATGTGAGGCACTTGAGAAGGCCCAGATGGAATGCTATGGAAGTTTCCAGTACAGTTAGCATCCCCCAAGCCCGAGAGTCTCTCTGGATTAGAAGCTCCACCACAGAGACATCTGAAGTTCAACTCCAGCAGAGAAAAGTGGATGGAAGGAAATGAAGTCCATCTACCACCTGCGGTGGCCTGAGACATACCAGAAGCCTAGGCTCGCTGCTATTTGCTTTTATAGCCCAGCTCAGAGTGAGAAGAGAGATGAGGAATTAATAGGTCCACTACCTACAAAAATTGTGTAATGTCCCCAGAGAGGAGCTGGCCAGGCCACATCCTGGTACATGACATCCAACCCAGAGTGCTCCACTTTAAGGGGGACAGTCAAAGACTACAGAGTTCCCAAAGGCTGGTCACCAGGATAGTGGGGTGTGCTGAAACCACATCACAGAAGGACAGGCTATAAAATCTGAAAGTGTGTCCCTAAACAAGATTTGTGGAGGACATGAGAAGCAAAGGCTCTCTTAGAATCAGAAAAATACTTGAAACATCGTCTGATCCAACCTTCACAAGAGAGGAACCTCTAACACAACATCTCTGCAGAGGAATTAACCAGCTGCTGCATGAACTCTTCCATTAATGGAGACCATGTCACTTTATGAGGAGTTCATCTCATTATCACTATGGCACGATTAAACTCTTCTCCCTCCTATTAACCCCAAATTAACCTCCTCCTGGCTTTCATTTGTGCTCTGTGGGGACGCAAGTTAAATCTAAACAGTTTTTCACCAGCCTATTCTTCACACCACTGAAGACAGCTGGCCTTGATGACGTGCATCGGGTCTTTGCACAGACTTGCCCAGAAGGAGCACATGCCCCTGAAACACATCTCCAGGCCCCTCCAATGCTTCATTCCTGGTCATCTCCAGCCAGCTTTGACCTCAGGCTGCCATGGAACGCTGACTGCTGCCCCTGCCTTGCTCAGAGCATGGCATCCTGGCCATGGCCCCTAGTTGTGTTTGCTTTCCAAAGAGGTTTTGGCCTCCTGCCCCTTTGGCCAAACTCTGGTCCATCTCTTTTCTTGGCTCTGCTGCTGTGCCCAGTGCTAAGGGCTTATCATGAACATCTCCAACATGGTCCACGAGACCAAAAAATGAGAGTCCCAAATTCATGCCACTTTGTAGAAAGCAGCTGGTTATTTGACTTTAGTCCTTCTAAAGTAGACTGAATCTAGAATGTTCAATAGACATTAAATATATTTTCTAATACCTCGTTTGACGGATGAGGAAATAGAGGTCCAAAGGGGTAAAAGGATTCACTCAGGTAACACAGCCAAGAAGATGAACTCTCATCTTTGATTTTTCAGTCCCACATTCCTTCTGCAGTTAAGAGGAAGTGGAGTTATCTTATGGCTCTCTTCTCAGTACATTTGGGGTAAATTGTCCATAGTTTGTGGGTATGTGCATTCATTCTTTGACTCAACAGACCTTCGCTAAGCACCTACTAAGTGCTTTGGAAATATTCTCAGTGAGATTTGAAGTAAGCTTCCCAAAGGGAACCACATCTTGTTGTGTGTGAACACAGTGTGTGTGTGTATATGAACTAATTAATTCTTTCATGCATGCACACATTCACTCAACAATGATAGCTGAGCACACTTAACACTATACTACACACTGGTACAAGTAAAAATAGTCACAGTCCCTTACCCCAGGGTATTCTCTGTCTAGTACAGACAGTTCTCAAATGTTTTGTTAATGCAGGCTACTATGGGGACCCACAGCCAGGTGCTTAGTTAAGATCGGTGAGAATGATGGCTATGTGTCCGTAATGGATGGTATGCGTATGTCCGTGTGGTGGGGGAGTGATGCTGCCAGGACTGAAAAGGCCTCTGAAAGAGCAGGCTTATGAACTGAATCCTGAAGGCTGATATGAATTGATCAGGCAGAGCAGACTGGAGAGCGGTGAGTGTTTGTGCAAAGGCGGCGGCGGGGTGGGGGGGGGGGTGGGGGGTGGGGTGGGGAGAAGGCACAGAAGAGAGCCTGATTCTGCAGGCAGAGGGGCCCAGCTGGAGTCAGGGCCTAACATGGTTCTGCCATAAAGAGGCAGGTAGGTGAGTAAGGTACAGAAGCCCTTCTGTGTCATGTAAGGAGTTGATTTTATCCTAAAGGCAACAGGATTCAGTGAAAGAATTTAGAGAAAGGAAACAGGATCAGATCAAAATTTCAGAAAGAAAGCTCTTACAGTGGAGGATGGACAGGAAGGCAGTGAGGCCAGGGGCAGGGAAACCCGATAGGAGGCGATAGTTGGAAAGCAGGAGAAAACCAGGGCTGAACCTGATAGCTCCTGCCTACACACATACTTGATTTAAGTCTGAAATAGGAGAAGAGAGGAGAGACTATTTTTCATGTACCTCTCTCATGGCACGGGAGCAAGTACCCCACAGCTCTGCAGACACACATCATCATCACCTTTCTCCACAGTGACTTGCTGGCAACAGAAAAGTGATCTCAGCTGTAGCTTCATGACCAGTCTCGATGTGCAGGAGCCTCAAACAGAGCAGCCACTC
This sequence comes from Panthera tigris, assembly GCF_018350195.1. NCBI lineage: Eukaryota > Metazoa > Chordata > Mammalia > Carnivora > Felidae > Panthera > Panthera tigris. Next base: position 67,341,129 of record NC_056662.1, on the reverse strand, counting down.
AGGAGGTAGCGGCTGCATGCATGAGCCACATACATCCAAAGGGGGTGGGGGTGGGGGAAGCAGTCCTAAACAAAGTAAGATCAGGGTCTCAAAAGCACGGATAAGTCAAGTCCAAGCAAGGCAACGAGTCAGAAACAAGACAAATAGGAAAAGTTCCAAGAGGAAAGGTGTTTTAAAAACAAACACAAAAGTTTCTTCACAAGAATAGCAGGCGAACAGCTTAGACAAACTAGGAAACCCAGAAAGGAGCCAGCACCTGTCTCAGGCGGTGAAAGTCTGTGGGTCTCCTGTCTCTGGAGGCAGCCCGCTGCTGGGGAAGCCCATACAGTGCTCTCATGAGAATCCAGGAAGGCGCCTCCTCTGGCCAGACGGGCAACAAGCAGGCCTCAAGTGGTGGAGTTTGCAGCGGGGTGCCCGAACACAGCCCACTAAGGCCTGTGTGCACCTGCGCATGGGCACATGTGGGCAGGAGAGGAGAATGTGTGGGCGGGAAGCAGGCAGATCCAGACAAGCAGGGGGCTGTTTAAAGCTGGGTAAACCCCATCACGTGTGGTACAGAGCCATTCCCACTGGGAGCTGATAGTCAAAGAAAAATGATAAAGGGGATGAGGTTGGAACCCTAAAATAACAAGTTTCTGCCTTTGGGGCGGGGCGGAGGGGGGAAATGTTCATCTAGGCAAGTCTGAGCTTTCTCTGGACTGGAAGATTCTGACATTATCACCCAGTTCCCAGGAAAGCCTGATCACTTGTTTTCCCTCAAGATAATTTTATGAAAATCAGAAGCACCTGGTAAGTAGCTGCCTTACTACTTACAATGACCCCAACGAGGCACCTTCCACTGAAGCTAGACTGGCAGCCACCAGGGGGATTTTCACAAAATTTATGAGGTTCTGCTTTGAACCACAAACAAGCAAAAGGCCTAGAGCTGCACTAGGGGAGGTTCTCAGTTGTAAAGATGTGAGATTAAAACATTTCTCTATGTGGGGCGCCTGGGTGGCTCAGTCGGTTAAGTGTCTGACTTCAGCTCAGGTCACGATCTCGCGGTCCGTGGGTTCGAGCCCCGCATCGGGCTCTGTGCTGACAGCTCGGAGCCTGGAGCCTGTTTCCGATTCTGTGTCTCCCTCTCTCTGACCCTCCCTCGTTCATGCTCTGTCTCTCTCTGTCTCAAAAATAAATAAACGTTAAAAAAAAAATTAAAAAAAAAAATTTCTCTCTGTTGGTATTAACGCTAAACTGAGGCCAACAAAAGCAAGTTTTGTAGCATCAATTACTGTCTTCTAGTGCCTCCAAACTTGCCCTGAATATGCATTACAGTGAGCTAGGGGAGAAAACTTTCAAAGGGATGAACAGAGGCCAGTATGACAGTCCCGTCTCTGAATTTCTGGGCCATAGCTGTTTTAAATTAGATTCTCAACGCTGCTTCTGTGAAACTCTTGGCTTAGCTCTGCAATGGAAAAGTTATTTTTATGCTCCGGGCCACAGATATTTATATGGAGGCACATCCCCATAATTCCAATTATGTTTTGTTTTCATGATGCTCTTTTCCTCTACTTAAGAGCCATCATAGATATCATTATTATTTCTGATAAGACACTTGCAAAAAAGCTCTGGGCCAAGTACAGATTCCACAGGGCCCAGACAAATGACGCTGTAAACAGGCAGATTTTAGGTCTTGTGAAACCCTCAAGGAATACCTTCAGTTCTTCTGCCCACTATGGCTGCCTCTCCTTTGTCGATTCCCCACCCCCAATGAAACCCTTTAATTACTCAGGAACTTCATAATCCCTCCTGGGAAAACCTAATCCCAGAAGTCATTTTGTTATTTACTCTTTATATACTCTCTCTGGGGTCTTTGCATTTAATTTTTTTAAGTATATTTATTTATTTTGAGAGAGGAGAGCAGAGGAGCGGCAGAGAGAGAGAGAGAGAGAGAGAGAGAGAGAGAGAGAATCCCAAGCAGTCTCCTCACTGTCAAGCAAGGAGCCTGACATGGGGCTCGATCCCAAGAACCACGAGATCTGACCTGAGCTGAAGTCAAAAGTCCAACTCTCAATGATGAGCCACCCAGGAGCCCCCTGGTCTTTGCATTTAAAATGCTATTTTCAATAATGAAATAAAGGGTTTTTATCTTCAGAAGGACAGGAACACCAACTACTAAAGCAAAGAGATACTTGTGGTTAAGAAGGACACTCAAATAACAACACAGTTAGTCTATAGAAATGTCCATCAACATGTTGTGGGGACAACTAAAAGCTGTTGGTACAAAAGCAAAAGCAAAATGGTGATTCAAGGCTTTAAGGAAATTCATCCAAGAGAAATCTACATTGATTACCAAGAAAACCTAAGTTATTATGAGGTGTTCCCATGGCCTCTCCCTAAAAGTCTCTCTGGTTAGACCTTCTGAAGCACAATCTTGATTTGAAAGAGACAGAACAGTGGAGGGGAGATAACAGGAGACCACTATCTATGAGCTTTAACATATGCCAAGAACTTGGTCCATATTATTTCTTGTTATCTCACTTAATCTTCAGAACAACTTATTGAGGTAGGTCTTGCTAGTACTGTTTTATAGAAAAGGAAACTTAGCCTCAGAGATGTTAAGTAACTTGCCTAAGGCCACTGTTATGGTCTGAATGTTTGTGTCCGCCTGAAATTAATATGTTGAAATCCTAACCCCCAAGCTGATGGTATCAGGAGATGGGGCCTTTGGGAGGTAACTGAGTCACGAGGATGGAGTTCTCATGAATGAGATCAGTGCCCCTAAAAGAAGAGGATGTAGACTGAACTCTTGCCCCTTCAATGGTGTGAGTACATAGTGAGAAGATGGCTGTCTGCAGTTCAGAAGAGGGTCCTCACCGGAACCATGCCGGCACCCTTACTCTGGACTGCTAGTCTCCAGAACCATGAGAAATTAACTTTTGTTGTTAATATGTCACCCTGTCTGTTAAACTTTGTTACAGCAGCCCAAATACACTAAAATAGAGCCACACATCTAGTTAGTGGCAAAGCTTAAAATCAAACCCAGATCTGCCGGACTCCAAAGTCCGTTTCTTTTCCATTATCACCTAGGGCTGATGTGAGGACCAGGGGAGAAGGCCAAAAGTGTCTGCTGATTTGGTTCTTTAAAAGAATAGATTTGTTGGGAAGATACGGGAAAGATATGCTTGCATAGATCTCCTTAAACATTTCCTATAAACAGGCTCAGCTGGTATCAAACAACATTCCCGGAGATGCTGCCAGCTGCATATAAAGAATTGATCATTCAGTATAAATCTGTCTGCACTGTTATAACAGACACAAGTAAATACACATGCCCAACAGAGATAGAACATCACCATCATGACCCTAGGGAACACATCTGCTTCACAAAGTCTTCCTTTCAACATAAATGTGAGTTAGGATGCTGGTTGGTCAGCCATCAATGTTATTATTGAACATTGTACTGAAGGGTCTACCCAATGCAATAAGACAAGAAAAAGATCTAAGTCACAAGGAATGAAAAGACAAATTAGTATTGTTTTGTAATTGTCTACATAAAATATTCAATAATATCTACATACAGACTCTTAGAACTATTAAGAGAAGTCAGCTTGGATGCTAGATGCAGGATCAAAATCCCCAAATCAGAAATGTTTCTATGGGCCAGCAAATAACCAATTTGAAAATATAATAAAAGATATGTAAAATATCAACAAAACCTATAGGAAATTAATACAGCAAAAGTTGTGTAAGACACTGATAGGGGAACTTACCAAACACCATCCACCTGAATAAAAGGCGCAGATAAGAAGACCTAATATTGTAAAGGTATCGGTTCCCTGGAATATAATGTGAATGCAAGTTCAATAAAAATCCCAACGTTGTTTTGTCTTTGCGTGTGACTAGACAAACTAACGTTTATATGAACTAGTAAAATCTAAGAAAGCCAAGAAATTATGAAAAAATAAATAAAAGTAATTCTAAAAGCTAGCAATTATTGAGTTTCCTTATATGGCAGGCAATATTTTGCATACATTATCTCTTCACAATTATCCTTGAAGTGGATATTATTATCTATTTTATAGACAAGGAGACTGAGAGAAATTAGGTAACTCATCCAAGGTTACTTGGTACTCTTAGGAGTAGCAACAGACGCAAGAAGACAATGGTGCAATATCTTCCCAAGTACTCAGGGGAAATCATCGTGAGTCAAAAATTCTACACTCAAACTCTCCTTTGTAAGTGCAAAATAAAGACATTTTCAGGAAAACGAATACTTTCAAGTTTACCAAAGCTCTTTTACGAAAGAACTTCTTCTAAACTTACATTCACATGAAGAAAAATGAACTCAGAAGGAAGAAGTGGGATGTCTGAAGGAGCAGCCTCCAAACTGCATTGAATTGATGAAACAAAACAATGCACAGGCATACCTCATTTTATTGCACTTTGCAGATATGGCATTTTTTACAAATTGAGGGTTTGCAGCAACTCTGCATCGAACAAGTCTATTCACACTTTTGCAACAGCATTTGCTCACATCACGTCCTTGTGTCACATTTGGGTAAGTCTCACAATGTTTCAAACATTTTCATGACTATTATATTTGTTATGGTGATCTGTGATCAGTGATTACTACGCACTGAAAGCTCAGATGATGGTTAGCATTTTTTAACAATAAAGTATTTTCTTAATTAAGGCATGCACATTGTTGCCTCGACATAATTATTGCATACTTTAATAAAGTACAGTATAGTGTAAACAAACTTTTTTTTAATGTTTATTTTTGAGAGAGAGAGAGAGAGAGAGAGAGAATGTGAGCAGGGGAGGGGCAGAGAGACAGGGAGACACAGAATCTGAAGCAGTCTCCAGACTCTGAGCTGTCAGCACAGAGCCCGATAAGGGGCTTGAACCCACAAACCGTGAGATCATGACCTGAGCCGAAGTCAGATGCTTAACTGACTGAGCCACCCAGGTGCTCCTAAACATAATTTTTTTATGCACTGGGAAGCCAAAAAATTCATCTGACTCACTTTTTTGCAATATTCATTCCACTGCAGTGGTCCAGACCAAATCTGCAATATCTCGGAGATGTGCCTATAAAGTAGGTGAGGAAAGTGGGACCACAGGAAAAGTAAAGGTAGGAAATAGGAGGTGTCTAATAACATTATTAGTTATTGAAAATACAGGCCATAAAGTCCCACACACATGTGAGAAGTAGGCAACTAAGTTGGCTATGTGCTTCTTTTTAGCCAAATAAGAAGTGAGAAACATCAGTTAAAGGATTCACAGCATCCACAAGACAAAACAGCCAAGTTGCTCACAAGAACTGTTTCTCACACTGAGACCAGGAAGACCTTTCCCATATAGTTAATGGGATACAAGATCTGGGACATTGGTCTGAATGTGGTAATTTGGGAAAGGGGTCCTTGACTCCTACAATTTTTTTTTTTTTTTTTCAATAAGAAGTTGCTTTAGAAGCATCAGCCTTCCTGGGGTACCTGGGTGGCTCAGTCGGTTAAGTGACCAACTCTTGGTTTTGGCTCAGGTCGGATCTCATGGTTTAGTGAGTTCAAGCCCCACATCAGGCTCTGCGCTCACAGTGCAGAGCCTGCTTGGGATTCTCTGCCTCTCCCTCTCCCTCTCTGCCCTTCCCTCATTCGTGCTATCTCTGCCTCTCTCAAAATAAATAAATAAACTTTAAAAACAAAGAAAAAAAGAAGTATCAGCCTTCCAGAATCTCTTCCTTGAAGAATAGAAGAGATAAAGCCTCCTACTTAAAGGTGTGTTATTTGAATGACCATGTTTTTAGAAAAGCCCAAGTTTCTGTGGATCTTTAGGTATTTTCCAGGAAGAAGATGGATAAGGTGACCTTGGGGGCCTGGCTCCTTTTGAGGGTACATTGTGGTACAGGATGTGGGTATTTTTTCCCAAACCACCCCCAGAATCACTCACGCTGAATATTTCCACCTCCACTAAACCAGTTCATTTTGCCAATGCATGGAACCACTCATACAGCCAGGCTTCCGAAAAATAGTTTATTGCTGTGCTTTTATAGTAATAAGCATCAAGACATAATAAGCTCTTCTTTCCTGTTCAATGGTAAATCCTTGACCTACCTATCCTGACACACCATATAACACATAGGCAAAAGCGAGCCTGGGAGCTTTCCTCGGATCTTCCTATCCATCACACTCCCCTGACAATGCCAAGAACAACGAAAGCCCATGTGGACAGAGCTTTGAAAACATAACATGCCTGATCTACTTTAAAAATCCTGCCTTGGGGCGCCTGGGTGGCGCAGTCGGTTGGGCGTCCGACTTCAGCTCAGGTCACGATCTCGCGGTCTGTGAGTTCGAGCCCCGTATCGGGCTCTGGGCTGATGGCTCAGAGCTTGGAGCCTGCTTCCAATTCTGTGTCTCCTTCTCTCTCTGCCCCTCCCCCCTTCATGCTCTGTCTCTCTCTGTCTCAAAAATAAATAAAAACGTTAAAAAAAATTTTTTTTAAAAATCCTGCCTTCTACCAGGACTGCTCCAGAATCCCAGGGGGTTCCTGGAACTCCAGGCTGCCTGGGAAGCTTCAGAGGAATTCTAGATACCTTTTGTGGGTACAGCTGACTCTTCTGGGAAGGTGAGCTACCTCTGGCTAAGTCTGGAGCAATTCCCAAGGACTTCCAAAGAGAAGTGACAATGAGACACAGAAAAGATGAGAGGCAGAGACATTTTACAATTAACCAAAACATTAGTTCTTACTAAAGTACCTAATACTTCACCTTTCCTTTTTTACATTTTCTTTCTTAATGTAGAATACTTGGTAGGAAGATGGTAGACAGTAGTGATTAAGATGCATAGACTTTGGTCACTGACCTGAATTCAAGATCTCATTCTAGTACACAGAGGCCATGCAGCCCTGGCAAGTTACCCCTCTGATTCTAGTTTCATGAGAATAACAGTTTCACGAGAATAATAACAGTATTTACCTCACAGAGTTTTAAAATGAAACACCATATACAAGTGGTTTATACTCAATAAATGTTAGCTATTACTACTGCAAAAACTTGACAAATACTGGCAAGCACAAAAAAAACCCCTCAAAAGCACCTGTAATCCTACCATCCACTTTGATGTTTGTAATTCCAGTATTTTTTTGATGTATTTTCAAATAGTGAGATTATAGTACTTTCTATTTCATAACTTGCTTTTAAAACTTAACACCATACCCTAAGCATGTTCTATGTAAGTCAGTGTTCTTGTACAATACGATTTTTAAAGGCCACATCATAGCCCCTTGGGCTATTTTACTTCTTAACAACCCTTGCCCTTCTTCCTCTCTGCAGGCCCCACACTTCATGTATTTCCAATTCATCTGACCCTCCCAGATGATAACTGGCTGCTTTCTATCAGCTAATTGGGGATGCAGGCTTCATCTTACCATCTAGATGACCCGCTCCTTAGCCTTCACTTTACTGGCCTTCATTCATCCCCATCACGAAGAGGGGCCTGTTGGGCTACACAGCAAACATTGGTGTCTGATGCCAAACCACTCAAGATTCCATGAGGTGGCACCAGAAGCTAAACAAGGCAGAAAGGCAATTTCTTTCCCAACAGTATAAGGCTGACCTCTAGGGCATTAAATACAGTATTAAAAATCCTCAGGAAGAGGAAGAGACAAAAGATTTTTATCTGCGTGCATTGTTTTCCTAAGCAACAGAGCCAAACAAGTTCAAAACTTACAGGCTTTCTATTTGAATGAAAGTAACAACACTTACTTATCAATGACATTTTAAGACCACAGTAAAACCTAACTAATTCATACTAATGGGGAACTATCAAACTGCATCAGTGGAGAAATATGAATTTACATCCTTTTACATCCTTACATCCTTTTGAGAGAGCAAGAGACAGAGCACGAGTGGTGGAGGGGCAGAGAGAGAGGGAGACACAGAATCCAAAGCAGGCTCCAGGCTCCTAGCTCCAAGCTGTCAGCATAGAGCCCAACGCGACGCGACGTGGGGCTCAAACCCATGAACCATGAGATCACGACCTGAGCCAAAATCGTACGCTTAACCGACTGAGCCACCCAGGCGCCCCTCCAATGAAAATTTTTTTTTAAGAAATCTTTATTTCCAGGGGCGCCTGGGTGGCTCAGCCAGTTAAGCATCTGACTCGATTTCGCCTCTGGTGATGATCTCATAGTTCATGAGTTTGGTTTGTGAGTTGGAGCCCCGCATCTGGCTCCACACTGACAGAGAGGATTCTCTCTCTCTCTCTCTCTCTCCCTCTCTCTCTCTGCCCCTCCCCCGAGCACGCATCCTCTCAAAAATAAATGAACTTAAAAAAATAAATCTTTATTTCCAAATCGTTCAACACTTTGACCTGTTTTGACAAGTTGTTCAGAGCTTGATCCTAATACATTTGTTACAGCCACATTTAGCGTTCTTATAGAAACAGAAACAGCTGAAGTTCTTAAGAGCATTCTCCCTAAAGACAATAAGTGTTCAACATCCCCTGCGATCCTGCTCACACAGCTCACTCCTCAGGGAAGTGTTTTCTTCTTAGTCATGTGGACGCAAACCTCAGCTCAGGCTCCCTCCCACCTCCCTCCAGTTCTGAGTGAGTGGGCAGACGCTTGCCATCTCAACCCAGATCAAACCCTAAAACAAAACAAAACAAAACAAAATCCCTCCAAATTCCAGACTCGATCTGTCCAGACCCATCTGAGAATTAACGAGCTCCTTCTAAGCACCCAGAGAACTAAGCCTGTCATGGAAACACTGATTCAACCATAATGAGAACCGACATAAAACCGCACAAATGAACTAAACATTGTTCCACCCAATCGGAGCCAAGCTACAGCAACAGCCTCAGGAATAAAATAAGCAAGGCTGTTTTTCTTCTTTGTGGTCCTACTCATTTTAGCGCCTTCCACCCTTGTCTTCACAACTGTTTATGAGAAAGTGGGAGCGGGGGAGTTGGGAGAGAGATGGGGAGCCAGCCTGGGAAACGCCAACAAACACTGCGGTTTGTGTCAGGCAAATTACAACTTCTGGCCTGGGGGAGGCCTAACAGTCTGGGGTAGTCTGAAAACGAGCCACACTGAACTCCCATCTCCCACAACAGTTAAGTGTGGAATGAAGTCTTTATTTTCCAAAGATCAAGTTCTGCTCAGTATTTTTAGCAAGCATTCTTTTTATCTCTTTATTATTTTTAAATTTTTTTAATTTATTTTTTTTTCGGAATTAGAAAGGTTAATTATATGAAGTAACATTATTAATGGAAGAAAGTATATAGGAGGAAAGGCTACCAAAAAAAAAAGTTCAACCAACACAAATAGTAAAAACCTAAATAGAGCCTAAGTAGGAATATATTTTAATTTCCCCTTGGACCCAGCAAGGGACAGTTTGTGAGTCCAGGGGACCCAACACCAAATCTCAGTGAACGTCACTCCTGCAGAAAATGCTGGGGCAAGTGTGGAGGCCCCTTGCGACTGCGGCCGCTGGTCCTGGGTCATCACCTACTAGAGCTGGGAGGGGACAGCGGCCGCTGGTCCCGGGTCACCACCTACTAGAGCTGGAGGGGACAGCCGGCCGGAGACACCAGCTGTGGCCCGAGGCAGGGGGACCAGAGCCTCCCGCGGAAAGGGGCGGGGGAGGGGCTGCAGCACGAAGAACGAGAGCCAGGAAGAAGGCAGGTGAGAGTCCGGGGTGGGGGGGGAGGGGGGGAATCCACAGCCCCCGAGGGAGGGTGACTCAGGTCGGGGAGGCCCGGACCGCGCACGGGTTACTAGGCGCCCCCCGCCCCCGCCCTCGAAAGTGTGTCTGGATTTTCTTTGCTGTTTGAGTTTTCTCTTTACAGCCGGACCCAGGTCCCAGCAGCCCCAGGGCCGACGTGCGTAGGGGAAGCCCGGTCGGGGCCCTCCCGGGATGCCTCTGGGGGCGGCAGAGGAGGAGGGAGGGAGATGGGGCGCCCGCGCACGGCGCCCAGAGAGCCCGGGAGATGCCCGCGACCCGGGGGCGCGCGCGCTCCCCGCCCGCAAACTTTCCCAGCCAAGTAGGTGTGGCCCCACCCTGCAGAGAAGGATCCCCTTGCCTGCCCGACTGTCCCCTGGGGCTGGTCACTCACCCGCAACGCCGCTGGGGCTCCGACTCCGGCGGCCGCCATCCACTACGGAGGAGGAGGAGCGGGAGGGGACCCGGGGGGAGGGGGGAGGGGGAGGGGGAGGGCGGGGAGGGGGAGGGGGAGGGCCCGGAGCCAGCAGGAGCGGAGCCTGCAGGAGTGGCAGGGAGGGAAGGGGGCGGCCACCCCGCGGGGACTCCAGTCCCCGCCCCACCTCCTCTCCGTACCCTGCCGGCCCCCTTTCTCTCCCCACTCTCTTTCCAGGCCTGGATCCCCCAAAGTCTTTTCAGGTGTCCTATTCTCATTCTCTTCCCTCTGGCGCATCTTCCTTCCCCTGAGTCTCCAGCCCCCAAGAAGGGGAGAACACGCTCCCTCCAGCAGAAGTTAGTGGGGAGGGGAGTGTGTGAGCTACAGTATGTATGAGTGTGTGAGCCCCCTTGAAGCAGATGGCTGGGACCCTTGGCAGGTCTGAGGCCAACCTGCACTTTCTGGGCCTTTGTCATCATTTCTAGGTGGTGGGATGATGGAGGAGGGGGTGTCTTTGTGGGCATGCTTTCCATGTTGCTTCACTGAGAGATTTTTTTTTGGTTTATTTTGTTTGGTTTTCTCTTGTGATTAGGAGAACTAAAGAATTATTTTTGAAGTCTCTGTTGAGTGCCTCCTCTTTTCCCTTCAGGTGGAACCAGCACTGGTCAGGGTAAGATGAAAGGTACAGTCAGTCCTTATGAGGAGGACCCTGGATGGCTTGTGAAGGGCCAAGCTGTGTGGATGGGGCAGGACGGAAATATTTAAAGATGCCTCCTACGTGCTGCCTGCAGAGGACAGAAGAGATAAGGGGAGTTTGTCTCCCCAGGAGAGGTTAGAGGGGGCTTCCGGTCCCTACTCCATCACCTGCTAGGATTTGACTCCAGGCAAGTCAGTCATTGGGCTGCTCAGCCTCTTTTGCAAGTGGGGCTGCCTCACTGGGAGCCAGTAAGAATTGAAAGGAGATCTGCCTGTGTGCCTTTTATCCTGGAGGGATACCCAACCCCAGGATGGGGTGTTTGAACAGATACTGAGGGGAGAAAAGAGGACATTCCAGGCCCTGGGTCTAGTGCTTTGGATACTAGCAAGACTGGAAAGCTTAGAGGTGGAAAATGTTTGGATGGGAAGGTGGAACATAAAGCATGAAACAGGAAAAACATGAATGTTTTTAAGCAAAGGAATATTTTGCTCCAGGCGGTGTCCTATTCACTCTTGGATCCCCAAAGCCTAGCATGCAGTAGGTACTAGTAAACCCTTGTGGACTCAAAATGACAACTGAAGAATATTGACCTAACAGTCTGAAAGATGAACTATCCAGCAAGGGAGAGCTTGGGCCCAAGGAAAAGTTAGGGGACCCTAGTGAACATGTCAACTTGAAGTGCTATGCCTGGATGGTAGAAAGGAAATGAGGGAATTCCCCTGATACATCCTTGCCTTGGCATAGCAACGTGATTCTCTTTTAAATGCTCTTTCAAGTGTAGGCTTGTTTTTGACCTTGGAGTTCTGGGTGAAATAAAAAAGATACTCAGTATTGTATTCAAAAACCATCCTGAAACTACATTCAGAGAGGACACAGGCATGCCTGAAGTCACACCACAGGATCTACTTAGGATACTTTTATTCTCAGATGAAATTTCTAGTGGTTTTTATGCTTAAAATACCCTCAACAAATAGAAAAAGGGACTGGGTCCTCCTCTTTTCCCTATTTCCTCTGGCTACCATCCCAGTGATGGTCAAGGGTTGAAGAAGGTCAAGAGAGAACCTAGGGAACAGGAAGTCACCTGATAGGCAACTTTTCAGAGACTCTTCTGTGGAACCAGACAGGTAATGGCCCCAAGTCCACCTTCTGGTAAGGAGCTGAGAGAGGTGCAGAGCAAGAAGAACAAAGTTAGAGGGAAGCAGAAGAAGGGAAGAAAAGGATGCCTTGACCCTGAGCATTCTGGCTAAAGCTCCAAATTGAACTTCCTAGGTCTGGTGAATAAGCCAATAGGCCTTGGGGGGGGGGGGGGAGCAGCCTATCTCAGAAAATGCCACAGGTAACAACTTAAGAAAAGGCTCATACTGGGAACAACAATACACTTGACAAATGGCAATCATTGTTGCATTTAAATAGAGTTTTGAGTGCACCTTTTAAATTCTACCATCTTTGGATAAGTAGTGTGGCTTTGAATAGTAGGTTGCCCACCTGGTGAAAGAAATCTCTCTGGAAACTTTGACACTATAGGCCCATAATTTTCTAAAGACCAAATATAGTTGGTTGAAAACCATTTATATTTTACAAGGGACTGTCCCTCCCCTTTCTGTGTGACTCAGCGTTGCCCCAAAGGTTGCCACTTTCATGAATGCAGATTTATTTCTTGAAACACCACCACATATTTCCAAAGAATCCTTTCTGGTAGTGCCCCTTTGTATCAAAATCTGATGGTAAACAGCTCAGTCTGGCCTCAATAGCTAAACTACCACAGCCTTCTATCACCAGCTGTTACCCCATTTTACTCCACTTCCTTTTCTTTTCCTTGCTCTATAATAAGTAGACCTTCAGACTAGCTCATTCTCCTTTTTATTTTTTCTTTTCCTAGCAGCTTTTCCACGGAAATCATTTAAAACTTCCAAGCTGTTTAACAAAGGCTCCCCAAAGTGTCCGTACATATGACCTAGTAGATTAACTTGGAATTCCTCGAAACTCAAATCAGATGAAGCAGTCAGGATCAATTACTATAAACTCAAACCAGTTTGCAGAAATGCCCGAAGGGGACGTGGTTGGGAAAAGGACTTCAGATTTAGGACAAGCTTAGCCCTCAATGCTTGATAAAAACATTCTTTTCTAAAAACTTTACAAGTCACTATTTACAACATTCATTGAAGATAGGAGGAGGGCTTTTGGAAAACAATATTCAAAAAAAATATTAGCCAGAAGATGGCTTCAATAAAAGTGAAGATTAAACAGGGGGAAATAACCACTATTTTACCTACGTGATTGCATTCAAGCCTGATGTTTGAAGAACACACTATTTTTAAACAACTTTCTCCATGAGGAAACCTGAATACTTTTTGGATAGAAATTTCCAGAGATAAACACATCCTCACTGAGCATGTCAAAATCAATGATAGTTACAGGGATGAACACTTATTTCAGAATGGCCTGAGATTGGCTATCCTTTATCCTGGGGATGGGACACTCTTAGGTGTGGGGCTTGGGCTACAGTTGGCCAGTTCCTTGGCCGGCTTCCTAAAATGTACCCAATTAGTATTTTGACCACCTGCTACAAAACACTGGGCTAGGCATGAATGGTTCCTGCCTCCCAGCATCTGTAGCTGCTCAGGGTGACTGCACACGTGATGATGATTGCACGCGGTATGTAGATAGTTGAACACAACAGAAGAGGTGTCCTGAAGATATAAACGAAAGCTGAGGAGAGAGAGAATATTCCTTAGCATCTGAGCAAGATGTAAGTGACGTTTTGTTCTTTGTTAGTTAACTGAACTGTGGAGTTTCTATTCTTGGACCTATGGTATGTCACCACTCAGCTATTCCACTGGTATTTAGGGAGCAGTGGGGTTGAGTTCGGATTAAAGCTCCTGGTAAAACAAACACAAAGGTTCCAGGTGGGGGAGGTGCCTTTTGAGCCTCCTACACCCACAAATGAGACAATAGCCCTCAGCCTGTTTCCACCCACAAATGAGACAATAGCCCCCAGCCTGTTTCCACCAGGAGTCAATTCTTCTAATCCTCTCCTTATGAAAAGTTACTCCGATGTTCTAGAGCCTCTTCTTTCAAAGACTGGGAAGAGCTATAATGGGTTTTCCTGCTCTAATGCTTTGATTGCCAGTTAATTTCCTAATTTGGAGCTAATTACTAAACTGCTTAAAAATTTAAGGCACAGGCAACCATCTACTGACAAGCTTTCCATTTATCACCATGGTGTCTGAGGACATGGCCCTTAGCAGAGAAAAGCAGCTTCCTTCTCTATCACAGAACAGATACTTCCTTGTCAGTGTGGCTCTGCCAGATTAGATTATTTAATAGCCATCAGCAACCAAGTTGCTCTCTTCATATGTTAAAGTGACAGAGGAGTTTAAAGACTTTTAAGAGATAGAAGCGACTCCCAGGTTTAATGCTGCATAAAACAAAACTATAAACCGCATGTTTTTTCTGTTTAAGGATTTTTATTATAAAGATGGCTTTAATTCATAGACATTCGGAAAGAATTCTTTTGCTCCCTGTTTTGGTGGCTCTCCCAGCTAACTGGTTCCTCATTTTTATTTTTACTCACATTTTTGTTCAGAAATAGTGTGGCTGAGTTTTTGTTTTGTTATGTTTTGTTTAAACAGATAATGAGTTTGGAAAGTGGTCATGTTATTAAAAAGTATGTTAGTTTCACTGAGCGTTTCTTACCAAAAGCAGTAGAGAATCCAGTTTAATCTGCTTGAAAGATGAACAGTGTTGCTTACAACATAATGAGGGGTGCTATTTAAAATGATACAACAAGGCACATGCCCTTTGTCAGTTTCTCCAGCTGTGCCTGCGGGTCTTCTAGCCCGGGCTGCTCATGTGAACAGTGCCCCCTTGAGTTATGCAGCCGACTAACCAACCACCAGCTCCTTCTTATTAAAGAGCCTTTTTCTCTTCACTTGGAATTTCTTACAATCCCAATTTTGATTAAAAACATACATTTTCACATATGCATGAAAAAAGGGCAGGAAGAAACAAAAATGTTAATACCTGAATCTCTACCGAGAGATAGATGCGCACTCTTGATACTCTTTCTTGCTTCCAAATTTTCAACAGTGAGCATGCAGTACATAATCAGGAGAAAGTAGGATATATGTCATTTCATTTCTGAGAACTCCGTCTTCCCCAGGAAGCAGGGCATGATTAAAGACCTCCCCCCCCCTTTTTCTTTTTAGTTTCACTCCTACATGGACTTCAGGTAACCATCTAATTCCCAATTCTGTGCCTAAACTAGAATTACCTCTCACTTTGCACTTCCCATGGCACTCAGGCCTTCCCTGAGAGGTTTACACAGAAGAGACAAGGCCTTTGAGAGGTAGGCTGCAGTGGTGAGCAGAGGAAAAAGGCAGTCCCTAGAAGGACTTCTCTATCCCAAACCCTCCAAAGGAGGAATAGAAATAGACTAGAAATGCCATAAGGACTGTCACAGAGCACTGAAGGCCTGGCAGGAGCTGGAAAGCCTAAGTTTATGAGGGAGCTAATCAGAATGGTTATTTGATCTCTTTCCCACAGTGCTTGGGGGCCTAGGCGCAGTTGCAGTGAAAACAGCTGGCTTAGCTGTTAACCTGGAAATGAGGTCACAGAAAACAGAAAGGGGTAAGGGGCCCGTGCCTGGACAGGCAGGGCAGAATGGGACTGAGCTGATTCACTCAGAGGTCCCCAAGGCAGGATCCAAACACAGTCATTACTGTGAGCTCTGGGTCTCTCTCTCTCTACAGCAGGCAGCAGAGGCCGTGGGGCAGAGGTCAAGGAGGTGGCCTTTGTGCTGAGCACAGAGGGAAACTGGTGATGAACTCTCAGCTAAACCAGAATAAGGCATTTTGGAAGGTGGCTGGAGAGGAGGCCCAAAGGAGATGCAGCAGGCAGGGAGGCGGGGACAGCTGAACTAACCTGGGAGCTTGGACATGGGGTGCAGTGGGCTTGAGCAAGCAGCTCAAGTAAAAGGAGAATATATTTAGAGAGTGCTGGAGACATACCAGAGGTTTACACCGGAATGATACAATGTTGATGAAATAAACCAACGAGAGCCTGAAGTATGGTTACAGGTACTGTTAAGGTAAAACGCAAAGCATTAATAAAGGATAAACCAGACAATTGTTCAATTTGGAGAATTAGAAAGGTTATATCTAAGTCGGGATTCTGTACATTTTGTAAGACATACTTTCATAGGTTTTGGTTTCCTTCATCAAATTTTCATAGCCTGAAAGTTTGACATAAGTACGAATTTATTGACATCAATTTCCTTAAGCTATTATTCCAACACAGAGAAGGTACTGAAGAGCTGTGATAGTAAGACAATGATATTAAACCCACAAGATCTGAAGTTTGCAAGACCCACTCCCTCTGAGAGAGAGAGAGAGAGAAAAAATACGAATAAGTCTTCAAAAAGAATCTGGAGACTGCTTTCAATTATAGCAAGAAGGAACGACAGTTTGACAATTTAAGCATTTTATCCAGAAACATAGATCTATTCATAGATACCAAATCAATTACCATATAATTGAGTTTGAAAATATACAAAATATTTGTTGTTCTTACATACTGAAATTAAAACCTAATTTTAAAAAGTGCACAGTAAAAACAGCATAAGGAAACCTACAATATCCATGATACATGTATTGTTGTCCATTGTACTGTCAACATCAAATTCTGTATTTGCATTACTGGTTACAAATATACTTTAAATGTTTCAAGGCCATTTACAACACTGACTAGTTTACTAGGTCCAAAAGCAGCCCAGCTCCCTGAAGGTGGCCAGCACTGGGCACTGGACACTGGACAAGCGGTCTGGGTCCTGCAGCTCCACGCAAAAGTAGCAGCTTTGGAAGGAAGTCGCCAACCATCTATGTGTAAACTATCGGCTCTTGTTCTTTTTAGAATTTCCCTGTGCAAAGAAAAATATCAACAATAAGAACACAGACTTCTAGAAAAGTAACCCAGAGTTTACAGGCCAAGCTCTCTGGAAGGCCGTAGTTCACTGTGGAAAACTTTAGCTTCCAAGACAGAGTACAGCTGGTAACCCTGCATTGCTAACTTTTATTCAGTAATCAAAAAGCAGTTGATCACTTTTAACTCCCCCACTAGCTATCTCCACGACCCCTATCTGCCTGAGGGCTAAGAATCAGCAATAAAGAAAGAAAACAGAGCTATCTTGGATTTACCAAACCTCAAAAATTCATTGTGATCCAAAGACAAGGAAGTTTATGATTTCAGCCTAAACATGTTCTTAGCCTAAACATGTTTCCTTGTTGCTTAATATATACCTTTTAAAGGTCTTAATAGATGCTAATTTTGAGTATGTGCCAACTAACGCCCCAGTGGAAATGATCATCTGAAAAAGGAAGCTCAGATACTGACTGAAAACTCAGGGGCAGATGTCTTACCTTATTCCCCATCTCCTCACATACGGCGATTTGGACTTTCCAGTTTTATGAACTTCTTTCTGGAGAAGCTCACTTTTTAGGAATACATTCTAACTAAATTCCTCTACTTAACCATTACTTACAAATATATTTTTGTCATGTATGTGGGAAATGCCTGCAGAACACAAACATTTATAACAAGATGATAGCAAACAAAATGGTTCCAAGATGTTTACTTGGTATCCAATGGAGACCCTGTCAACTCAGCTGTAAGATGATTCTACAGCAACCGTAATTACTAATAAACGGCGGGTGGGGGTGGATCACAGAATGATCAAAAAAAGGTTAGCAAAATAAACTACAACGTGAGGAAGGATCTCAAGCTCAGCATTTCACTAAGGACGTATTTTAAGGACTAGATTAAAAAGTTCAGAGAGGACTTGAAAATTCCCTAACTGCTAAAGTAGCCGCAATACAGTTACCTTCGGGACAATGAACTTTGCTGTAGTCAACATTCATCCCTTTCAATTCAGAACAAATGTCTTCTGCACCCTGAAGTCTGCCACTTCTTTCCAAATGTTAGGAGCTAAAACAGGCTTTCTCATAATACTCATACTAAGGTATGTGCTTTCTACCATTACCAGGAATATAACCTGTGAGCTAGCTGTTGCCCTCCTGTAACACCAAGAAAGAGGCCAAAAGAGTTACGGGGAGGCATTACTTAAGGACCAACCCCCACCCATCACCTCCGAGCTCGTTTCCTGAAGCAAAAGTAACTGGAGAACCACAATCAAACTCACACTGTCTGGTTACCATCATCACAAGATGTCCCAGAAAAGTATCACAGACATTCTCTTGCTTTCTCCAAAGCGGCCAGGGGCCAATCAGTATCATGAGGCTACACCGAGAAATGGTATTATATAATGCAGATGCCAATGCACTAACAGGATATATTTCCCAAGGAGACACCAACTGAGCAGAATGCTGCCTTCACCACCACTAGCCGATGTTAAATAAAGCTACAGTTTGTTCATTTCTATTTCCTCCCCAGTGCTAGCAGCACATAGAAGGAATGGCTGCTAGGTCAATAAGAGGCAGCAGCAGATTTCAAAGAGCACAGGTTAGAGACAGTAAATCCCACCTGGCAGTGGTACAGTATTGTCTGAGTTACAAAACATGCTAACTATCTGAGAGGCTTCCTAAAGCCTGTCTTTTCATGGTAAAAGAATATATACATTATGTGACAACAATAGAGACATGGTATGTAGATATACACTTTAATGCAAGGATAGTACTAATATCTGTTGATCTCAAGACTGGACAAGCCGTGGCTTTATGGAAACGAAAGCAAAAGAAAATTTTGCAAAAGGACAAGGCATACCTAGCTTTATGGATGTGTATGAAAATAAATCTGCTAAAAAAGGTCACTCTCCAACAGCACCATTTTAGTTTCATGGGTGGCTCAGTCGGTTAAACTTCTGACTTTGGCTCAGGTCATAATCTCACAATTCACAGGTTCAAGCCCATATCAGGCTCTCTGCTGTCAGCTCAGAGCCCACTTCAGATCCTCTGTCCTTCTCTCTCTGCCCTGCGCTCTCTCTCTTTCTCTCTCTCTGTCCCGCCCCCATGCACGTGCTCTCTCTCTCTCTCAAAATAATGAACACTAAAAAAAAAAAAAAAAATTCATATCATAACCTGCCTAAAAAGTCCCCCTAAATGATAAAACAGTAGAAGAATCCCAAAAATGTCCAAAATCAAAGGACACAGTATTATTAAAGGCCTTAGAGGCCTTAGAGGTCAGACCTCCTCTCAACTTATAATTCAGTCAAAGAAACTGAATTTTACTTTTGGATAACAGGACAAATTGTGTGAAGAATAATTATTTAAAAACACTTTAAATCTCTTAACCTTTGCTCCTGAAATGCATAGCAATGAAATACTTCATATTACATATGAAATACTGTATGTGAGAGACCTCCTCCTTCCCCTTCCCTACCTTACTGGACATCTTCAGTGTGTCAATCTCTTCTCTCTGTTTAGATAATGTCTCGTTCATGCTGCATAGGTGGTCACTCATCATACTTAACTGATCCTCATAACTCCTCTTGGTAGTTGTCAGCTCATCCTAAATGGCAAAGGAACAGAGGGAAAAAGGACAAATCAAAACCCCCTAGTCACCCACCTCAAAGCTTTTTTAATTTATGAAAGAAATTTGAGAAAAGCAACCTATCAAGATGACTTATCTGATCAATTAACATAAAGGACAAGCCACAGGCCTTAACAAAATTAAAACAAATGGGGGAAAAGTTTTTCTTCTTTTCAGCCTTCAAAATAGGTTTTTAATTTCTTTGCAAAAAGACTTTCCTTCTACCTCAGGTATAAAATTGTGACAAAGAACAAGAGGGCTACATTGTCTTTCCAACTCTCCTCAGGTTTTCCCCAAGCCTCAAGGCCCTCAGCCCTCAGGGCAGGACCCTCCTTGGAGGAAGCACCTTTGTCTTCCCATCTCTCTGCTTGCTCCAGCCCCTTAAAATCTAATCCTGTGCTCCTAGCTAATCTAATTAACTAATCTGAAATTAGGAGGGGGCGG
This sequence comes from Panthera tigris, assembly GCF_018350195.1. Lineage (NCBI taxonomy): Eukaryota > Metazoa > Chordata > Mammalia > Carnivora > Felidae > Panthera > Panthera tigris. The sequence continues at coordinate 67,321,329 of NC_056662.1, read as the reverse complement.
GTGTTGCTGTGCTAATGTGTTTTTTCTCTACTTATATCACGTTTATATTTAACAGAGGCTTTCTGGAAACAAGGCTTTTAAAACAGACCAGTGAGGAAGGAGGAATATTCTGCAGCCCCACCTTTCAGTTCAGGTCAGTTTTATGAAATGGTAAAGAGAAGAATCAGAGTCATGTGAACAGAGCAAGTGTACAGCCCGTCACGATGGAGATTAGCACGGGGAATGGGGAGGGAGGACTGGGGGTACATAAGTATCATTTAAGGAAATGCTGACTATAAAGCTATTCAAAAGAAAATCAAGTCAGAGAAAGAAGCAATACACAACTTTCTGCCTGACATAAGTTACTTTAAAATGAGTTAGAACTAAAGCGGTTAGAAAAATGCATGTCTAGAGGTCAAATGCCACTACTTTTGAAAGGAAACGCTGACTTTGCTGCCCAAGAACTTTCAGTGAAAACCGTATTAACATTGTGTAGGTAACACTTCTGAACTCACCTGAAGTCTGCTGATGTTCTGACCAGCTACTTTCATCTCTTCCGTCAGTGCCTCTTTAGACTTTTCGGCCAAGGCCAGTCTCTTAGAGAGTGCTCGGCACTGTTAAATTAGAAAACATCCCATTATCTCAGGGGGCATTTCCCCCAAACCAAATTCACTTTAGGCCTGTACCACACACTGAAGGACACAGAAAGATGTGGTCCCTCTCACCACTTTAATAAGCAAAAACATCTACTAACCCAAGCTCACCAAGGTTTTCCTAGCTCTAGCCTGACAACCAGTGGTTACAAAAACTTAAGAAGTTGGGGGTTTTTTGTTGTTTAAGAATTTATTTATTTTTAAATGTTTATTTATTTATTTAGGGGAAGAGAGAGAGAGGGTGCATGCATGCATATGAGCAGGGGAGGGGCACACAGAGAAGGAGAGAGAAAATCCCAAGCAGGCTCCATGCTGTCAGCACAGAGCCAGACAGGAGGGGAGTAGGGGTGCTTGATCTCATCACCCATGAGATCATGACCTGAGCTGAAATCAAGAGTCAGACACTTAACCAACTGAGTCACCCAGGTACCCCTAAAAATTTATTTTTAAGTAATCTCTATACCCAATATGGGGCTTGAACTCACAACCCCAAGATCAAGAGTCCCATGCTCTAGTAACTGAGCCAGCCAGGCGCCCCTTAAGAAGTTTTTTACATTTACCCAGGATTCATTTATACTCAAACTGGATGAGAACAAAAGTGGTTATTTCAAAAGTTATCAATGATTAGTCAGTCAGAGAAAGATAAAAATCATATGACTTCACTCATGAGGACTTTAAGAGACAAAAGAGATCAACATAAGGGAAGGGAAACAAAAATAATATAAAAACAGGGAGGGGGACAAAACAGAAGAGACTCATAAATATGGAGAACAAACTGAGGGTTACTGAAGGGGTTGTGGGAGGGGGGATGGGCTAAATGGGTAAGGGGCACTAAGGAATCTACTCCTGAAATCATTGTTGCATTATATGCTAACTAATTTGGGTGTAAATTTTAAAAAATTAAAAATAAAATTAAAAATAAATAAATAAATAAATATGTTTTAAAAAAAGTTATCAATGGCATCTGACTTTGCAATATGAATCCTAAGGCAATTTTCTCGTGTTTTAAGTCCTCTGTTATAGAGACCACATTACAGGAACAATAAAAGCTTTACAGTCCCAGGCTACAGATTAGGCTCAATCTACAGGGAATATGAAGTCAGTGTAGGAATCTGAAGATCCCAGCTGCTTTCTCTGGGGTTCTACCAAAGCTGGGCTATCCAGAGACAGAGCTCATCAAGAAGAAAAAAGAAAAATTCTGTTTCTCACTATTGTTTAAAGACAGTGTGCCATCAAAGGATCACTAAACTTTCTGATAAGGCCGAGAGACTGACAAGGAGGATCTGTTGAGACACATCTGAATCTGTGTCAACATCACTCAGACTAACCATTCCAGTAAAGTCATACGGAGGGCTCACCACTTCCTGTTTACAGACGAGGAAAAACTAGGACAATGTAAAAATTGTTGTTATCACATTGTGCTGAAAACATTTCCCAAGATAAGCAAATCTCTTGGAAATGAAACAGCCAACACTCCCCAGCTACTCATTTCATTCCTCACAAGAGAATTCCACCAAATCAACCACCATTTATTAACCAAACATCTACTATGTGCTCGGCACCAAACCTGAAAAAGAGGGAGAGATTTGCAAGTCACGGGTCCTCACAAAGACGACAATCTAGTCTGGGACACTAACTCCAAAGGCAGTTAGGGATCCAAACAAGGACACGGTTGCATGGCCTCAGAAGCTCGGCACCACAGCAGCACCAGCGTAGGTCAGCCAGTTCGCTGTGCTCCCCATTTTCTACAGCCCAACAAGCAGTCACTCTTATTAACTGATCAAAGAGGTGTGGAATGGTGGTTTGTGAACAGCATGGACCTAGGCACATCATTTCTTTCAGCAAGAAAAAAAGAAGCAAAGTCCCTCTCCACATCTAGCAACTGGCTTCCTATCAACCCCTCTGTCTCCGTAGTACAGTAGAAAATCACAAAGTCAGGTCCCAGTACTGGGTGTTGTCTTTTCTTTCCCAATTTCTTTAACAATTTATTTATTTTTTTAAGTAGGCTTCACACCCAGAGTGGAACCCAATGTGGGGCTTGAAGACCCTGAGATCCAGACCTGAGCTGAGAGCAATGGTCGGACGCTTACCCAACTGAACCACCCGGGCGCCCCTCAATTTCTTTAACAACTTAAAGCATTATAATTCTCTGTCTGACATCTAAAACTGACCTTTAATGTAAAGTTTTAAGTGAGAGACCTTACAGGTATTCTTATAGGTTGAGCGACATCCATTCTATCGCTGCACTTTCTTGCTTCATTCTCTCCCTTCTAATTAATGAACTGGTGTAGGATGTTATTGAGTATCTTGCATAGGGTTTTTCTAATTCTCCTAAGAAAATGAGTTATTTGGCTAGGGAAGAAGAAAATGAAACAAAAAGATTATATATCAAAGGTTTAAAAAGGTCACATTTTATCATTTATAGGATTTTATCACTTATTCATTTTATCATTTATAGGAACTCGTTTCTACAACCTGTCACTTAGGAAAAAAAGAACCAGTCATATTTTTTTAAATTTCTTTGCATAAAATTCCTTGACTTGTGAACGTCTACCTGCCTATAATTCTCTAAAACAAGTAATCTCTAGCAATAATGCCCCAAACATGTTATGTGACCATAGGAAAGGTGACTGATAAGTCTCTCAACTGTCTTTCGGTAATTTGGAAATGACAAATCAGTCCCTATTTACTGAAATGAGGATGTGGGGTTGGATGCAGCCTGACCAATATGAACTCCAACCAACTTCACACGGATGCACAGACACGAACTTCTCTCTTCGAATGAATAGCAGGAGACCAGGACAGTGACCTAATTGCTGACAGGGTGAGGAAAAAGCCCCCAAATCTAATTAAGTCTCCACTCACCTCGGCGTAAAAATGCACTGACTTGCTGTCGGCCAGCTGCAGTTGAGATGTCAGCTCCACTATCCTTGCCATGTAGTGATTTTTAATTAAGTCTTCACGCGACTCCACATCTGGAACCTGAACAGAGCACACATAACTAACTAAATAAATGCCAGTGAGATGAAGCAGTTCCAGAAAAGATTACCATCACTCCAAAAGAAAAAAGAAAAGGACAACATTTTGTACACTTTCATTTTAAATCGGATAGGGAATCAATCATAGTTTTCCTACCCCTCAAAGAAACTTCAGACAAGCCAGGTAAATGTGTATTCTAAATACCTCTTATTCTGCATTCCTGCCTATCTCACAATAAGGTCGTGGCTTCAAAAGAACAGAGCATAAGTGAAGTACTGGGAGGCCCACTACCTCTGGAGTCATGTCCCTCCATCCAGCCTTGAGAAGCCACAGACCTGTCTGACACCTACATCCTCTCCAACCGGAAGAAGGCAGGGGAAAGGGAGCATTGTTGGAACCCCTAAAATCTGAACATTCTTTTTTCCCCTCAAATTATCTTAAGACAGCTCTAATGTTCTTAAACACACTAACCAAAGAAACCATTTCTATTCTGAACAGTTTATGGGCCTTGTCCCACACCAGTATTTCCTCTAGTTACTCTAGAAATGGTATGTTATTGAGTTTTAAGTTTAAAAACACAGAGAAAAGTTCAAGATTACCTAAAGTAAAAGGCCAATAGGGAAATCAAATTTACCAACCTACTTGAACTATATTTACCAGCTTGCCATACTGAGTAGAAAGCTAAATAACTTCGGTGTTCCTTGAATGGTTATTTATAAAGTTACACTTTACAATATTTCAAAACTCAAAAGCCAAATCTGGGTTCACTCCCTTGAGGGCTGGAAAGAACTGGCAAGCACACTACACTGTTGGTCAAGACCCTGAAAAGCCCTCTCCCCAGCCTGCCCACTAGGAGGGCTAACACGTCCAGCCTCCTTCAGGATGCCAGCGAACTGATGGCCAAGCTTGCACCACACCTTGTCAAACTGCCAAGCCAAGTCGTTCAACGAGACAATTACAAAAACAGGCTGCAATTTGTTGGTGACAGTTAAAATAGAACCAGAAAGAAAAGCAACATGGATCCATGGATGGAGGAGAAAAACACTGGCTCCACAATTTCTAGAATGGTCAGAAAACAATTAGAGAAAGCTGACTTTTGCTGGACTTTGTGAACAAACATACAGTCAAATATTTACCAACAAACATGACGCTAAGCACACATTACCTCATTGTCAGATGTCCTGGTTAAAATCCCAATCTAGAATATAAGGGGAAAAAATCTTTAGAACAGACGGTTTTCACTTCAAATACAATAGTTGAAACAGTTGTTATATTTTCGCTTCTCAGTTCACACTGTTTTTAAGTGCACTGGGAGTGCAGTCCTAGATCATCACCCTGTATGGTCTTTTACTACAAGGAAGCTGTACCTACAGAGAGCTAACTGTGTTCACTATTTCCATCATGAGGCAGTAATGGATAATGATCATCACTATTTCCTCTATCAAAATGCTGTAGTCATTTTCACTGAAACCCAACAAATTGCCTGGGAAGAGAGAGAGGGAGAAGAGCTTTGACTCATCATTTCTGGGCCTATTTCCAAAACAGTAGCCAAGGAGGGGTAAAGACAGTTTTATGGTGACCATAATAACTAAACATTCCAAACAGGAAATACAAATAACAAACATTCTGCTGAAAGTTCAAAAGGAGAAAGAAGAAATACACTTTTGATACAATGTTATGACATTAATAAATACTAATTTCAGGTTTAAATTAATGAAAAAGAAAATGTAATTTCAGACACATTAAAGTACTGCCAGGTTGCTTTTGTGGATTAAGATTTCAAAAGCAGATAGTCATGAATACTGATTTCAGGTTATTGTTCAAAGTGGAAATGCATGTGCTTGGGCACAATAACTTAAGGAAACTTGGAAACTCAGTTTCAGTGGATTCTGATACCCACAGATCACACCAATAAACAGTTTTCACAGATTCTAAATAATTTCCTCCAGAGTATTACTCTGAACAGTGAACAGCGTATCAACAGAGTGTATGCAAGTGAATGTCATGCCCACCTAGCTGTAAAAGAATCTTTTATACTACTTTTTTTTTTTTAATAGAACCATAATTTTCTACTCACTGAAGCAGGAGTAGCAATTAGTCTTTCTCTTTTAGTTAAAAGCTGTTTATGGTAACATGCCAATCATTTAATTTTATATATTCAAATATGACTACATTTGGCAAGAGAAACTACGAGCATGCATCTATACTCTGCCTCCCCACCCTTATCCAGTGACTCCCTGGTTACGGTTTGAGAATGTACACAGACCCACAGAGGAATGGTAGTAGATAAATGGAAGGAAAAAAATCAACATACATAATTTCAACATGTTCTCATATGATGCTAATGAGTATAAACTGATATGGCCCTTTTAAAAAATAATTTGGCAATAAAGGTCAAGAAACTTGAAAACATTCATGTCTTTTGACCTAATAGTTCTAACCCTGAGACTGTATCCTGAAGACATCATCTGAGATGCAGAAAGAACCTTATGCACAAAAGGAGATGCTACTTAAAATAGCACAAATTATAACCAGTGTCCAATCATAGGTTAACTAAGGTATATTCTATATAGAATACTATGCAATCAACAACTAAGTTTATACAGAGTTCTAATAATAGGATAAATATTTATGTGTTCACATTACCTTAAAAGATTTGAAATGTTATATAGCACAGTATCAACCAGGCATGAAATTTTGCAGGAAAAATGTTAACAGTAGTTGCTTGAGTATTCAAGAGAATGTCAACTTTTTTCTTCTTTAATTTTCTGTAGTTTTAAATTATCTACAATGTACATGTATTCTCCTTATACATAAAATATATATACTTAAAATTCTATGAATGCTCTTTAATTCCAGCAAGAAGCAGAAATTTGTATTATTCTGTGCCTTTTCTTTCTTGAGGTTACTGACATCTTTGATTACAATGAACTGATAGGTGGCTGAATGCTCAAATTACCCTATTAGGTATTTTAATGACAAATAATATGCATTCAACTACCAAACTGCCACAGAGTTAGAAATAGTAAGTTTCTTTCTGATGTAACTTTTTCAGCCCCAAGGTGCTTAAACCAAAGTAATCTTCTGAGGACTTGTAAGATGAGCTTCCTTAGTCAATCAATTAACTTTAAAATGGGCACAGACTTGCTCCTTACACCCAAAAGGAACATGACAGAAAGGACACACAGAGCTGCATGCTTAGTCAGTGAAGTTCACTAGGGGTAGGTGGGGAAAGACAAGGGGATAAAAAGAAAGGCTGAAAAGGAGAAATGTCAAGGAAGGCAAAACACCATCACTCTCATATCCCTGTGGTCTCCAGGCTGGCTTTGGCAAGAATCGCCATGCACAGGAGGAAGGAGAGTTACGTGCTGAGACCCTGTCCCTGGCCTGAAATATTCTCCTCGTGCCTTGGACTCCTATTCACTTCTGAACCCCATCCATATTATCTCTTCTGCGGCATCCTCCCCGCGCCCTCCAGCAGCTTTCTCTGTGACCCCACAGTGCTCCACAAATGTCTATCCATGATTGTATTCCATTAGAGTGAAAGCCACAAAAACTGACTGTGAAAAATGAAAGGAGGCCAGTCACGTCTTGGTTCTCTAATCCTGACCATCAGAGACAACACCCACAACTAGGGTGCATGGAAAATGTGGCACCTCAAGTGTACCTAAAATCATGGGCAGAATTGTGAATTCAAGAAAGTCAAGGAGAAGGAAAGAGGAGTTGAAAGGCAAAAGTATGTGAGTATTGAGATGATGGGGGTAATGGATACACAGATATCAAAAGGAATAGCTTGAACAAAGAGAGGGAAGCAAAAATGCCAAGAACATTATCAGGGAAGAGCTCAATTTGGCTTTGTACGAGGAAATGTAGAAGACAGGGCTAGACAGGTAGTCTGGAAAAGGTATCCACACACCTTGAATGCTAAACAAATGAGTGGATTATATTCTATAGATAACAGAGCTACCAGAAGTCTAAAGCGAGAGAGTGGCATAATCAGTAATATACTCTAGGAAAATTATTCTGATAACACCTTATAAGGTGGGTGGGAGGAAAGAGACCCTTGCGAGATGCGGACAGAAATCTGCGAACCAAAGAAATCAAGGCCATGTACAGAGATGCTAACTGGACAGACTACTTAAAATAACACTGACTTCCAATCTCAAGCACAAATAAAGTTGTCATCACTCATGCCCCAAGAGTGCTCAGTACTAAACGTTTCCCACATCCCTGGGAAGTCCTTCTCACTTACATATGGAAGAATCAAATAAAAAGACAGTCCTCAATTTTCAGCAACCGACATTAATGACTCAAATACACCAGTGTTGCCAACTCCCAGCACTTCAGAAAGGCAAGCAGTAAACAGATGAATTGATGTCAGCTGATCTGTTTTCTGACACCAATCAGATCACAAGGCCATGGTCCCAGATACCTTGGGTTCCATCCTAGTTCCATCACTTACCAAGTGTATGACTTCAGCTGAGTTATTTCACCTCTCTGCCCCCCAGTCTCATTTACAAAACAGAGACATGATAGTATGTACAATCTCATAGGATCTGTATGAGGACTGACTGAGGTAACATACTAAAAGTCCTCAGCACTGTGGCCGGCCCATGATCACTACAATCACTACTGTTGTATCAGCACTCTTCCTGGTCTAGTCTGGTTCAACAGTTACTCCCTCCACCACCAACCCTACTGCTTAGTGCAAGTGTGAGACGAGCAAAGGAACAGGTATAGGAGAGAAAGAGACAGGAGAGAAACAAGAAATCAGACCAAGAGGGAGAACCGTGTGACCGGATCAATGAGACAGACTCTGAAGGGAAATCCAAAGATGAGTGGTGGGGGGAGGTGCTTTCCCAGGTGGTCCCTGAACAGATGTCAACATTCAGCTATGTGTGTTGAATGTACCCTCTAGGCAGTCAGCTTCTCCTAGTCAGAGGCAATGTGCAGGACTCATGTCTGGGATTCAGACCTGTGATCAGAGGGTCACTCTACAGGATCATCCTGTGAGCATGGTGTCCACACAAGTCACAACTCTGAGAAGTGTGGTTTTATGTGTTTTTGCTTTTCTAAAAATTTTAATCCTTTTTTGCTCCCCATATTTTACTACGAAAATTTTCAAACACACAGGAAGTTGGGGATAAAAAGTTTAAGAAATGTCTGTATATCCACCATCTACATTTAATAATTAACATTTTGCTACATTTGTTTTATTTACCTGTGTGTGTGTGTGTATACAGATATATATATGTATATATATGTATACATATATATACATATATGTATTTTTTTTCTGAACAATCTGAAAGTAAATTGCATATACTAGGATACCTTACCTAAGTACTTTGGTGTTTATCTCCAAAAATTAAGATATTCTCCTAAATAATCATAATACCAGTATCACATCTAGGAAAAATAATAATAAACTGAGTTTCTGACACTGTTAAAATGAAATGGAGCCTATATACATCTTGAAAATAAAAGCTGGTTTGTATGCTTTACTATCAGGGATACCCTGAATCAGATGTGAGGTAAATCTAAGAAGGACCATGCCTTGCTCATCCATTGCATCAGTGAGCTACAGGAAGGGTAAAATCAAGTGCTTAGGACAGGTCTCACAAAAGCACCATGGCTCACCTCAAGATCTTCAAGAAAGGCTTGTAAAAATGTACCTAATAAGCCATATTTCTAATTATAAGGGTTTTTCCCCCCTCTGATTTCTCCTTTCCTAGATTTTCTAACTTTTTCTTACAGTGGGCAGAATATTATAATTAGAAAATTTTTCTTTTCTTTTCTTGACATAACTTTGAAGTTACCTGAAGTAATTAATAGCTCCAATATAGACAGATGTTTCTTCACCTTCTGAATCACTGCAGTTAAATATAAGGCAAGAAATATAAGGTTGTAAGATAACTTGGCAGTATACTGCCTTATGGAATATAACCTGATGAGTTTCTGTATTACATATATGTTGTAAAGCTTTATACTGTCTAAGAACCATAAACTGGTTTAAAATGGTATTTGTGCGGTGCCTGGGTGGCTCAGTCAGTTAAGCGTCTTGACTTCGCTCAGGTAACGATTTCACGGTTTGTGAGTTTGAGCCCCGCATAGGGCTCTGCACTGACAGCTCAGAGCCTGAAGCCTGTTTTGCATTCTGTGTTTCCCCCCCCCCCCCCCGCTCTCTCTCTCTCTCTCTCTAGTAAATAAATAAACATTTAAAAAAAATTTTTAATGGTATTTGGGGTCATTTCTATGGAAAGTTAGACATTCAAGCCCTTGGTCAGAAACATAACCTATAGAAAAACAGAATCACCTTAAATTTGACTTACTTGATCTTTTCCAGGAATACAGCCTTTACCATGGGGAAGTGTCATGGAAAATCAAAGGAAATTTAATGAAATAGCTTTTTCAAGGAGCCATCCTGACTACCCCTTGCTTTTTCTAGAACACATGGATAATACCTGTTTTACACTGACATGTAATTTAGATGGTTAACAGCAAACACTAGGTTAAGGCCTTACCAATTATCGTTAAAGAAGAAGAAGGAGGGGGAGGGGAGGGGGAGGGGGGAGGAGGAGTGGAAGAGGAGGAGGAGGAGGAGACACTTACCAGACTGGTGCTGTGAATAGGCTCCAGCACAGCCTTGGTTGAGGCTTCTTCCTGGCCCCCTGCATTCACCCCAGTGGGATTTTCCTGGGCTGGCCCAACCCCCTGCCCGATGCTTGTACTCTTCAGCTTATCTGCAATTCGCTGGTTTTCTTTCTCCAGCTTGATTTTGGCTAACTGTGCTTCCAACATCCAATGCTCTTTTTCCTGCTCCAGTTTAGAAATCTTTTCCAGACTCTGCTGAACCTTGAAAAGCAATAGAGTTCTGCACCTTAGAGGATGATGCAGACAAAACTTAGTGGCTAAAGACAGGCTTCACAGCACATCAACCCAAACTGCCTCCCAGAAATAAAATTTAAAAAGCCTGAACGTTACACAGAGAAAAGGAAATATTGTTAAACAAGATTCACAAAGCACAACCAGAAACTGAAAAATTGGATGACAATAAAATTAAAAATCTTGGGGCGCCTGGGTGGCTCAGTCGGTTAAGCGGCCGACTTCGGCTCAGGTCATGATCTCACGGTCCGTGAGTTCGAGCCCTGCGTCAGGCTCTGTGCTGACAGCTCAGAGCCTGGAGCCTGTTTCGGATTCTGTGTCTCCCTCTCTCTGACCCTCCCCCGTTCATGCTCTGTCTCTCTCTGTCTCAAAAATAAATAAACATTAAAAAAAAATTTTTTTTTAAAATGAGGGGCGCCTGGATGGCGCAGTCGGTTAAGCGTCCGACTTCAGCCAGGTCACAATCTTGCGGTCCGTGAGTTCGAGCCCCGCGTCGGGCTCTGGGCTGATGGCTCGGAGCCTGGAGCCTGTTTCAATTCTGTGTCTCCCTCTCTCTCTGCCCCTCCCCCATTCATGCTCTGTCTTTCTCTGTCCCAAAAATAAATAAAAAACGTTGAAAAAAAAAAATTAAAAAAAAAAAAAAAAAAAAAAGAAAAATCTTTACTCATCAAAAGATATCATCAGGGCACCTGGGTGGCTCAGTTGGTTGGGTGGCCGACTACAGATCAGGTCATGATCTTGTGGTCTGTGAGTTCGAGCCCCGCGTCGGGCTCTGTCCTGAGCGCTCAGAGCTTGGAGTCTGCTTCTAGTTCTGTCTCCCTCTCTCTCTCTGCCCCTCCCCTGCTTGCTCTCAGTCTCTCTCTCTCTCTCTCTCTCAAAAATAATAAACAATAAAAAAATTAAAAAAAAAAAAAGATATCATTAAGAGAGTGAAAAGGAAAGTCACAAAATGGAAGACATCCGCAAAGCATGTATCCAACAGAAGACTAACATGTAGAATATATAAAGAACTTCTACAAATTAGTAAGAAAAAGACAACCCAATAGAAAAATAAGGGGGGGAAAGACTTGAATAGGCACTGAACAAGACTAAAAACATAAAAAAGAAGGTATTCAATGTCACTATGATCAAAGCAAAGCAATTTGAAACCACCCAAATGACTAAAATTAAAGGACAGAAAATACAGGGGCACCTGGGTGGCTCAATCGGTTAAGTGTCCGACTTCAGCTCAGGTCATGATCTCACAGCTCGTGGGTTCGAGCCCTGTGTTGGGCTCTGTGCTGACAGCTCAGAGCCTGGAGCCTGCTTCGGATTCTGTGTCTCCCTCTCTCTCTGCCCCTCACCCTGCTCATACTCTGTCTCTCTCTCTTTCAAAAATAAATAAAACATTTAAACAATTTAAAAAAAAAGAAGAAAACACAAAGGTGGGCATGTTTGTGGAGCAACTGGAACTACCAGATAGTGCTAGCAGGACTGGAATTTGGGACAAACACTTTGAAAAACTGTTTGGCTGGATCTTTAAAGCTGAAGACATCATATCCTATATGACCCAACAATTCTATGTATGTAACACGATGCACATTTACCAGAAGACATACGTAAGGATGTTCACAATAGCACTATGATAGCCAAACACCTGAAACTACCCAAATATTCATAGGCAATAAAAAAGAATAATGCATATTCACCCAGTAGAATACTAAACAATAATGAAAATGGACAGATTACAATTACACATAACACGGATGAATATTACAAATATAATGTTGAATGAGAGAAGGCAGACCTGAAAGAATATATATTATATAATCTCAATGAATGAAAAGTTTCATTTACTGAACTTTTCACTAATCTATTGTGTTAGAACACAAGATGATGGTTTTCTTTGGGGGCAAGGAGGAAGGCGGGAAAGGGGCATGAGGAAGGCTGCTGAACTCCTAGTATTTTTTTTCTTAAAGGAATACTTTACATACAGAAGTGTTCTTTTTAAAAATTTTTACCGAGATGCTAGTTACATCAGTATGTTTGCTTGTGAAAATTCAGTGGGATACACAGTTGGCCCTTGCACAACATGGGTTTGAACTACATGGATCCACTTATAATGTGGATTTTTTTCAATAAATACGTACAATATTGTAAAAGTATTTTCTCTTCCTTATGATTTTAATAACATCTTTTCTCTAGCTTACTTTATTGTAAGAGTACAGTATATGATACATAAAATACACAAAATATGTGTACATCGGATATTTATGTTATCAGTAAGGCTTCCAGTCAACAATAGGTTATTAGCAATTAAGTTTTGGGGGAGTCAAAAGTTTACACGAATTTTCAACTGTGCGAGGGGATCAATGCCCCAGCCCCCTTGTTGTTCAAGGATTAACTATACATTAATAATTTGTATATTTTTTTTAAATTATGTTATACTCCATTCAACAAGAAGTCTAAATATATTAATTCTCAGGGCAAATGAAAGCTTGAGAATTACATGAAAATAAAAACAATCTTACAGTGAATTCCAAATGCTTTACCGGCTATCATGGTTGAGCAATTACCATGCAGCAGACACTGTTCATGGTACTTTCCTGCCAGGATCCCATTGAAGCCTCACAGTCCTTCAATTCTCATTTCCCAAAGAGGAGAACTAAAGCTCCCAGCAGCTGAACCACCTGCTAAGCTAGCAAATGGCAGAGCCAGGATTTGGATCCCATGTGTCTGGCTCACAAGTCTGATTCTTTTCACTATATCACACTGCCTCCCATTGGCTCAGTTAATCCTTACAAGGCCCTGGAAGGCAGATCTTAGACTCACTCTTTTCAGAGAGACAGGAAGTCACACCCAGAGTGCTTATCAGACTAGCCTACAGCTGGTCAATTGGGGAGGGGGGGGGGCAGTGCTGCAATAGCTCTGAAACCAGACAGTTCTCCCACTTACTAGCTACCTTGGGTAAAAGCTGCTTAATTTCTTTAAGCCTTACTTTCCTTACATAAAGTAAAAAGAAAATTGAAATTGAAAATCAACTTTTAAAGTATTCCACATTTTATTTTTGTCCCAAGAATTTTGTTTTTTAGGAATTACTCTGGATTAAATGTTTACTTCCAACATCCTAGCACATTTAATGTCAAAAAGATAAGTGATATGTGCCAGCAGACAAAAGGAAGTGTCAGGTGAATAATCTATTTGCACTCTCTTTAAAGTAAGTATTTCCAAAACTTAAAGCAAGCCTGCTGTTGAAGTACGTCTCTGACAAAAGCTAAACCAGTGTCAGTGTGTACCAACTTCCCTCCCACCTCCACCTAGCCCCCAAATTCAATTGACCAACTAACAGAATATTGGAAATTTTTTGTTCTTGATCATTTAAGAAATAAATAACTCATGGAGTCTCAAGCTCCTCCCCCTTTTTTGCCTTATTAGTTCAGACTTTTAAATCTAGTGCCTAGAGAAAGAAAGAATCACCATGGCCAAAGTGTGTTGATATTACCTGAGTGGCAATTATAACACCAACTGAATCAAGATGACTTATTTAGAGTATCAACAGGGGCGCCTGGGTGGCTCAGTGCTGACAGCTCAGAGCCTGAAGTCTGCTTCAGATTCTGTGTCTCCCTCTCTCTCCGCCCCTCCCCTGCTCCTGCTCTGTCTCTCTCTGTCTCAAAAATAAATAAAAACATTAAAAAAAATAAAATAAAAATAGAGTATCAACAAATGTTCTTCAATGAATTATGCTTATGGTGCGTTTTAGCACATGTTAAACAATTAATTTTACATGTTCACTTATAAAGTCTTTTATATTGTTCTGTGTTAAAAGCCTTCTCCAGGGGATTTAACATTTATGCTCCTTTAACAAGTAGCATGAGGCACCATACCTGTTGTGCAAGGCCTTCTCGACTTTCAGTAGAGCTGAGAAGGACCCGGCGGTTTGCCAGAGCTTCTTCGTAAGGCACAGACTCCAAGAGGGGCTATGGAAAAGGCAGCAGAAGAATTAAAGGAAAAGATCATATCATTCCCGAATCCTATGTACACAGAAAGAATGTTAAACGGGGTTCAACAATAAATTCAGACATATGCCAACATTCACTATTTCCTTTTAATGATGTCACAGGGACCTTTTTTAAAGAAAAATAACAAAGAGGGACTTGTCATTCCAGTTATAATCTACACTAACTAAAAGCATATGGACCTGTACCAAATACCATATGATTTCACTTCTATGTGAAATCTACAAAACAAAACAAATTAAAGAAAAAAAAAAAAAAAAACAAACAGAAACAGACTCAGATACAGAGATCAATCAGGTGGTTGCCAGATTGGGGGGGGGGGGGTGGGTGAGAGCATGGGCAAAATAGAGAAAGGGGATTAAAAGATACAAACTTCCAGTTATAAAATAAATAAGATACAGGACAGGATGCACAGCATAGGAATATAAATAGTAAGTAACAACTTTGTATGGTGACAGATGGTAGCTACACTTATCTTGGTGATCACTCTGTAATGTATATAAGTGTTGAATCACTATGTTGTACACCTGTAACTAATATAATATTGTATGTCAATGACATCTCAATTTTTTTTTTTTTAAAGCAGATTGTCAGAGAGGCAGAAATAAAGATCACTAAGGGGCATTGTCTTGACTGTGCTTTTAAGGGTGTAAACATGTCAAAACCTATCAAATTGTATGCTTGAAATATATGCAGTTTTTTTATGTCAATTAAACCCCCCAATAAAACTTTCCAAAACAAACACATGAATAGACAGATAAAGGAAGAGGACAGAATATCTAGAAACAGACACAAGCATACACAAAAACATATTATGTGATAAATGCTGGGTTTGTTTGTTTTTTTTTTAAGTCAATAGAGAAAGGACAGACTGGATAAAAGCCACAAGGATAACCAGGTAATAATCTAGAAAAATAACTATTTAGATCCCTTTTTCATACCTCTATCAGAATGACTCCAAGATGGATTAAAGAATTCAATCTAAAAATTTAGACCATGAAAGTAATGGAAGAAAATGTAGGTGATCATTTCTGTAACCTTGAAAAGTACCCCTGGCCAAGAATCACCACCATAAAGAAAAAGATTGGTTTAAAGATATAAAAATTAAAACTTCTATTTTGAAAAAATACTACAGCAAACTGGAGAAAAAATACTTCTAACACAGGCACAGGATTAAAGTTCTTACTATATAGGGAGCTCTTTCAACCCTAATTAGGAACATTTATCTAAAAATAGATCAACGATGAACAGAGAATTGACAGAATAAATACAAACAATAACTTTATGAAAAGACATACCACTTCAATAAGCAAAGGAATGCAAATTAAAATAATAAGAAGCTTCTTGTCTAATTAATATTAAATTTATGGGTTAAATTTATACTTCTGGTAAACTATAAATAGACAATCTTCCTGAAGTGTAGTCTGGAAAAATGTGTCAAAATTTGAAAGATTCACAGACTTTGAACCAGCAATTCCATTTTGGGAAATTAATCTTAAAGACATAATTAAAATAATTACACAAAGAGAGATTGGTAGCCTTATACAATGCTAGAAACATAAAACAGTACAGCTACTCTTAAGGACAATTTGCAACACATATTAAAATGCAAAATGTGCAAGCCACATGTTTCAGAACATTCCGCTACTCAATATTCCACACATGTGCCCAAGGAGGCATTTACAAAGCTATCACTTACAGTATTATTGTAACAGTAAAAAACTGGAATGAACCTAAATGCCCACCAATAAGGAATATCTAAATGAGCCACAAAACATACATATTGTAAGATTCTATGCTGTATTTAAAAGGAATATAGTAGCCACCATATGTAATGATACAGACAGGTCTCTAAAACATTTTATTTGTTTTTAATTTTTCTTTGTTTCTTCATTTTTTTAAAGTATAGTTGATGCAGGCGCCTGGGTGGCTCAGTCGGTTAAGCATCCGACTTCGGCTCAGGTCATGATCTCACAGTTTTGAGTTCAAGCCCTGCATCGGGCTCTGTGCTGACAGCTCAGAGCCTGGAGCCTACTTCTGATTCTGGGTCTCCCTCTCCCTCTGCGCCTCCCCCCACTTGCTTGTGCACGCTCTCTCTCTCTCAAAAATAAATAAAACATTAAAAAATATTTTTTTAAATACATAGTTGAAGAACAATGTTAGTTTCAGATGTACAATATGGTGATTCGACAATTCTATACACCTAACAAAACATTTTTTTAATTAATTAATTTTTTTAAATAATCTGTATACACAATATGGGGCTCAGACTCATGACCCTGAGATCAAGAGTCTCCCACGCTTCAAACTGAGCCAGTCAGGCACATCTAAGACACTTTAAATGAAAAAAATCAAGGCACCTGGGTGGCTCAGTTGGTTAAGTGTCCAACTCTTGCTTTCAACTCAGGTCATGGATCTCACGGTTCAGTTTGTGAGAGTGAGCCCCACAATGGGCTCTGCTCTAACAGCACATAGCCTGCTTGGGATTCTCTCTCTCCCTCTCTCTCTCTCTCTCTGTCCCTCCCCCACTCACACTCTTTCTCAAAATAAATAAAACATTTAAAATAAATAAATAAAACTTAAAAAGTTAAAAAAAAAAGAAAAAATCAAGTTGCACAATGAAACAAGCATTTCAGTTGAAAAAAGAAAGAAAATTCTATACATTGTATATTGTCTATAAGTTTATACAGATGCATAAATGCTCCAAGATTCTGGAAGGTTATACACCAAACTGATAGCTATAGTGACCTCTGGAGAGAGAGTGGAATTAGGGACTATACATGTAATGTTCTAATGTAATATAAGAACATGTTTAGGCATTATTTGTACCTAAAAGTAAAAAAAAAATAAGGAGGAAAAAGGTAAAAAATGCACAAAGTTAGAGTTGCATGTGCAAGAATATCTACTGTTTCTCCGCATATAACAGTGAAAAATAGGAAACAACCTAAATATCCATGAGCAATGGATTAGTTAATTAAATTATCACACACAGAATGAAATACTATAGATTTAATACTATAGAGGTATTAAAATGATAACAATTTATATTTATAGAAAGTATTATTTGATGTATTAAAAATCACAATTTTTATATCCACAAAAATAATATTCTAAAACAGTGTATGTCAATGGACTATCAGCCATCAAAAAGAATGAAATCTTGCCATTCCAACAATGCAGATTGAGCAAGAATGTATTCTGCTAAGCAAAATAAGCCAGTGAGAGAAAGACAAATACCATATGATTTCACTCATATGTGAAATTTAAGAAACAAAACAGATGAACATAGGAGAAGGGGGAAAAAAGAGAGAGAGAGAGGGAGGCAAACTATAAGAGACTCTTCAACTACAGAGAGCTGAGAAGTAATGAGGGGAGGTAGGCAGGGGATGGGCTAATTGGGTGATGGGTATTAAGGAGGGCACTTGTGATGAGCACTGGGTGTTAAATTTAAGTGATGAATCACTAAATTCTACACCTGAAACCAATTTTACCATATATCCTAACTAGAATTTAAATAAAAAATTGAAATAAAAAAGTAAAATGAAATAGAAGGGTATGTATCCAGATACACTTTGCTTTTTATAGCACATACATGTATGTGTTTCCTTGTGTGCATGTGTACACACATGCACTAAAGTTTTTTGGGTACAGATATACTCCAACAAAATTAAGGGTAGCTACCTCTGGGGGGGTGGGAATTGGTGCGTAATTTTCTTCTTCATGCACTGTTACACCTTCTGATTTCTGCTTGCAATGACCTTGTATTCTTATATTCAGGAAAAAATTATAAATGTATTTCAATTTTTTTCTATTTCTACAAGTTTGAGATTTCTGAAGTTTGATATTTATTGGCTGCCTGGCTGCCTCATTCTAGACACTTGGGGACATGAGTTCAACATGGCCTATGCATAGATCACACATTAATTGAGGTTTGGGTCTCTGTCACCTTCTCCTCCCCAAAGACCTCCCCCAATACTCACCAACCACCTGTGCCCCCAACTGTGTAAAATCTAAACAAAACGAAATGTGGAAAAACTCTTGCCCTTCTCTGGAATGATTCCTGATTTTTCCTCTGAGGTTAATTTAACAGGAGCTCACAAACCTTTCTCAGAGCCTTCATATAGGTGGCAGCTTTTTTCTTGTATTGCAGCATGCACTCAGCTGAAAGAGGACTAATGAAGCCACTCGCTGTCTTAGGCCCGTAGCTCAGAGAAGCAATGAAGTAGTCCACATTGTTGTTGAAGAAAGATGCAATCTAAATCAAGTGTGACAAGAAAATAGATTTTGTTTTCCAATCATGTATCTAAAATATAGACCTAATAGTTTTCGAAGCAAAGTTAAAGGTGCCGGCATGGAAATGAAATTTCAACACCTGCCAAAAGCCCACATTTATTTACTTGGGAAGAATTCCTAGGCCAATGATTTGTAATAGAAAGACAATACCAGTATAAAGATTGAGACCAGACTTCTGACATGTCTTAACCTCGACAATTTCTATTCTTTCTGAAAACCAAGACTGAATTCGGGTTTATTCTGGGGATGATGTTCATGGGCCATTTACCTCATTAATTTCTGCCACTAGTCTCAAAATATGCATGTTTGGATTTATATATTCCATTTGTATTTTAACTTTGAATGTTTCCAATTCCAACATGAGACAGGACACAGCATCTTGAATATGATAACTCTACTTAAATTTAATTCTGTAAATCTCAATTTATGATCTACAAATATAATAAAGACTAAATCTGTGTAAGCAGGCACAAAGACCCATGACTGAGCCATGACTTTGAATTTATAGTGTTGTATGAAATGGTGATATAAATAAAAATGTCTGAGAAGGTTATTAGCCAAAAAAATTAAAGTGCTGCATACATTAAAGAATATCCTATTTTGATAAATAAGAAGTGACTTATGGAACAAAGTATCCTACACCTTGGCAAAAATTGGCCAGAAAGTAAGCAAGCAATCACTAATGGTCTGAAAGTTTTTATTTTTCATTAGTATTTTACTATGTCAAATGAAATTCTACACTAGGTAGTATTCAAGAAAATAAAGGATTCTAAAAGTCTTGAGCTTTATATTCCTTGTAAATGACATGGATAATCATATACCCAGGATTTGCATTTTAGGTCATAGCAATACATGGTGAGGTTTACATTCTTTCCTCTTTCTAGTATTTGTACATTTTCTAAATGTTCTTCAATATGCATATGTTACATTTTCCTACTGGGCTTTTAAAAATTATATACCATAAAATTTAGTTTAATCAAATCACATTAGCTAGATATTAAGCTGCCACCAACTAACATTAGTTCAGATACTTACTTCAGTTAAAAACCATTTTTAGGGGTGCCTGGGTGGCTCAGTTGGTTAAGCGTCTGACTCTTGATTTTGGCTCAGGTCATGATCTCGTGGTTTTTTAATTCATGCCCTGCGTCGGGCTCTACACTGACAGTGCGGGGCCTGCTTGGGATCCTCTATCGCTCTCTCTCCCTCCCCCTCTGTCTCTCTCTTTCCCTCTCTCTCTCTCAGAATAAATAAACTTTAAAAAAAAACTTATAAAAATTGCACAATTTTTCACAATCAGATACCTTCCCTTGAGACATTTTAAGGTTTCAGGTAAAGCAAATCTAAAATTAGCTTATATAAAGGTATTTAATATTTCAGAATTTTCATAAAAGTTAGAAACTGCAGAAACGCCTCTAAAGTGCTAACATTCTCTTCTTCCAGAAGTTTTCTTAATTAAATCAAGGTCAGAATTATCTTCAGAAAGCTTCAGCATGCCTGTAGATGCAAGCAATCAAGAGGGTACAGCTGGGATGGTCTTCTGGCTGAGGAACCCTGGAGGCACAGATCTGTGCGCTGACAGAACCCAAAGATAACACCCTCTAATTATGGCCCCAAGCACTGCAAAGTGTCACAAAGACCAGTCTGAGTCGGGGAAAGATGAGAAAGAGGACACTGAATATGTAATATGATCGGTGATCACTTCTGGTTAACTTAATTACCTGAAAAAAATGTGTTCCTGTTACGGGCAACCTGTCAGAAAAATAATGGTATATAAACACAGGTAGAAATTAACATTTCCTTGAGAAATTAGGTTGCATCCACAGAAATAAATGGGCTAAGATAGTTCTGAATACAGTCCTTTTGGTTACACATATATGGGTAGTTCCCAGAGAAATATGAATCAGTAAAGGTGCTGATGACAGCCACATGAACACATACTGACAATGTGACAGCTGCTGAAGCCAGAATATCCAAGACAGAATTTTTAGAGAAAATGCATTTTGGCCAGTTTATCATAATAATTAAGTGCTTAATGACCCAAATAATTATTATCTAATATTAATGGTTCAATGAAAAGACATATGTTCAAAGTCACCTTAAAAGTTCTTGTTAAGAAACAAAACCACAGAGGTAGCATTAGGACAAGTGTTATCAAAAAACAAAAAACCAGGAAGGAAAAAACCAAAATATTAATGAAGGTTTTATTGGTTCTTTTTTCTTTTTATGTAATTTCCCAATTTCTATACAGCAGACATTTGATATATACAAAGATGTATACTGATCATCAAATATCTCACTAAAAAATAAACTGTGAGTGATCTACTTACTCATCACGAATGCTAAACAGTCACTCTCCTATTGCTTTAAATATTGGGCAGTGAGAAGGAAAAGGGAGACAACTTTATTTTACAAAAAAGTCTGATATTCCAAACTTCTTTTACAGATTAATTTTCCTATGTCATTTAAGGAAGGAAAAAAAAAGGAGCTTACTTAAGAATTAAATTTAATGTCAATATAAACCAGAGAAAACTTACCTTTCCTGCTCCATTTGTTAATGCTACTACTGAGGACAGGATACAGTCATTAGTTGTAATGAGCTTCTGTGTTGCTGTTGGAAGTTCATGCTCTATTGTAGCTTTCTGATTGTAATGTTTAGAAATATCTATAAAAGCAATCAAATGAAAACTATTACCATCCATACACAAGTTGCATACAGATAACCAGCCCGTTCACTACTCTCATATCTGCTTTTAGAGATTTACACAGTAAATTTGACCAAAAAATGGTCCCAAATATATCGGGATTGTCCTGAGTATCAATTAGGTCACAAATCCATGTGGAAAGAATAGAGCCAAGTGAGGGTCTCTTAACACCATCCTGATGTCTCTATTATAGTCACCAGCTTACGGGTCTGATTCTCCCTCTTTCGAGTGTTTGCTCTTATTCTAGTGTTGAGTAAATGACCCTGACCAGTATTTACCAGTTAAAAACGCTGTTTTAATAGTCTGGCAGGCACAAATGACAATTCATCTTGTACTTATATAAGCTAACCATGAAGCTGGAAGAGAATGACCAACACGATCTCCTGCAATCCTTACTGGCCTTAGTCAGTCTGCCGGTACACACCCTAACAAACACTGACAAGGATCGTCACAGCCAAACTGGGACTGAATCCTCCAGTGTATGGCTTCACGTGCTACTGCTTCCAGTCCCAGAATATTACAACAAAGGCCTTTGGTTAGAAAAGCACAGGAGAGACTTAAATATAAAAAACATGAGGAGAAATTGCAGTAGGTGAAACCGGCCAAATGACTTAAGGTTGGGGTTTTCTGGGTCTCTGAGAAAGAATGATTTTGTCCTGGAAATAAGGGATAATGGGAGAATCTTAAGACAACACTGATTTATAAGGAAGGGTAATTATATTTTTAAATAATAAAGTGTTTACAATTCATTCTCCTCTGAATTTTTTAGAATACTTCAGGTACAACAGCACTAATTATCCCTACCAACAAAGCTAAAAATAATCACAAAATATGAGAATTTTTATAATGGGTGTGTATGCAGAGAACTGCATTTATTCAGAATCAAGAAGTCTAGTTAATTCTAGATTATGGATAATTAAAAAGAAATAAGACTAGAAAGAAATGGTTTTTGAGATTTAACCTGACATGATCATGGTATTTTAACACAAAATCACTGTTTTATGAATAGAATTATTTTTACTAAAATTTTTAAACTGGGGAATTGTTTTAGTTATATATTTAATATACATATACGCACATATATGTAAACTTTTAGTTTTAGAGTCACAGAAAAGTTACAGAGACTTTTCTGTATACCTTTTAGCCAGTTTTCCCTGTTGTTAACACCTTACATTACAGTTGCCACAGCAAAAGAATCAACTAATTAGTATATTACTATTATATTTACGTTTTCAAAAATAAATGATTATCCTCTATATATTCATAAGATACCCAAGTGAATAAAAATTCGACTGGGGGCACCTAGGTGGCTTAGTCAGTTGGGCATTAACTTCAGCTCAGGTCATGATCTCACAGTTCATAAGTTCGAGCCCCGCACTGGGCTCTGTACTGAGAGCTTGGAACCTGGAGCCTGCTTCAGATTCTGTGTCTCCCTCTCTCTCTGCCCCTCCCCCCACTTACTCACATGCACGCGCGCTCTCTCTCTCTAAAATAAACATTAAAAAAATTTTTTTGATTTGAACACTGAACACTCTTATATACTGAACTTGCTAGCCCCTAACACAGACATTTTCTCTCTACACACCACAGAAAGGTTTGGTTGCAATTTTGCTAGAAGTACACAAAACTATGATACAACTTGGCTGGCAGTAATCTTAGGTGATCAGCAGGTGACTGAGATACTTAATGAAAGTCATATAATACTATGAATACTTACATGGCTTCTACTGGACCTGTGCCACTGCAGTTTGACAACAGTAATTCTCCTAATCAAATTGTGTACTCTTTATCAAGTCGAAATATTTCAATTATTTAGGGTGTTCCTTGACATTAAATTTTAAATCCAAAAAGAACAAAGAAATCATACAACCTAAGCCCAGAGATTTATTTTTCTCTTATGTTTCCTATGAGTCTACCTGCTTTAGACCTGAGACTAAAAATCAACAATTCTCAGGGAGCCTAGGTAGCTCAATCAGTTAAGCATCCAACTCTTGATTTCAGCTCAGGTCATGATCTCACAATTCATGAGTTCAAGCCCCACATCAGGCTCTGAGCTAATAGTGCAAAGCCTGCTTGAGATTCTCTCTACCCTCCCTCCCCTTTTGTGCTCACGCTCTCTCTCTCAAAAAAAAAAATAAACTTTAAAAAAATAACAATTCTCCCTCAGAATTCACTTGTTAAAAGATTAATTCACTCCTATTTTAAATCCATGTAGGACAGACATTTTAATATATCTCTAGCTCTCTTTTTACAATGACACCTGCCTGCCTTCTAACTTAGATCAAGCAATTATTCAGGGCAAAGCAGGAAGGGAAGAGGCTTGAAATGAGAGTTCTCTGAAACATAAAGCTTCTTCTGTTAATGCCAGTTGATATTCACTCTGAGTTTCCATTAGAGATACCCACCAGTCTTACAAGTTAAGTAAAAAGACAGATTTAAACTGTAAACCTAGTAACAGGACCCCATAATCTTGCCAACCACCCTTCATATTTCCCAATATTCTCTCTTTACGTTATGTTTTCAAGGACAGAAACAAGTGGAGGAACTAAGGGGGTTCGGGGGGGGGCGGGGGGGGGTGCCTCTGATCCTCCCATAAGTTCCATTAGCTCGGGTCCCAAATAACAAACAGTAACATTCTTAGATTTGGACCACTTGGTGTCTTAATCTTATGTAATGTTTGAATAAAAGCATCTGAATAGGGGTGTCTGGCTGGCTCAGTTGATGGAGCATGTGAATCTTGATCTCGGGGTTGTAGGTTGGATCCCCATGCTGGGTCCAGAGATTACTTAAAAAAAAAAAATCTTAAAAAAAGAAAGCATCTGTATAAAACTCTGCATATTATAGATTAATTAAAATAGAAATATAAATAAAATCGAGATTTTTTTTTTTAATGTAAAGGAAGCTTTAAGACCCCTCTTATTGGATAGCTACCCTCCACTGCTCTCACCCATTCTTTATAGGAATGCTGGAGAAACTGCTAGCAAGAACAAATAATATCAGCATAGCAAAATTTAGAAACTAAAACCAAAAACTGTAGCAACAGCTACCTATGGTTTCAATGGCCTAGCTCTGGGTTAATTAAAGTCCTGGAAGAGAGGACCATAGCTAGGTTTTAACTTCCCAAACCAAAAGCTGCACAGGAAAAAGGCACCATGCCCTTAGGTCCTCTACACAGCAGACTAGTTCTGCTGGGTTTGGGCTGACTCTTGTCATCTGCCACCAAGACTGTCTATTCAAGCTGTGATTCCTACAGCCACGGCTAGCCCTAGAAGTACAGTGATTTTTTTAAATTCCTTATAATTGGAGACGAGCCACAGAAAGGTATATTCTCCATACTGAAAGGTAAGACAGTGCTAGCTAATACTGCTGACACTAAGACTGAATGATTCCCAGTGCTGGAGGTTACATGCCAACCTACTAGAGGGCCTGAATACACCCATCTTGTACATGCTTTCCAACAGTCTTAAGGTTTTAAAATTATTTTCTGTGAAACTAGTAATTGGTCCCTAATTGTTACCTAAGTACCACAATGAATAATCTAGGCTATTATTAATCTGGGCTATTTCCAATAATTGCTTCTGCCCTTTCCTCCTTCTCCTACCCCAACTCTCTTCAAAAGGAAAAGAAGAAAAAAACCTACAAGCCATGCAGACCCACAGACTGAAAAGTCGACTCAGGATCACAGTTAGCTAAGAAGCATATGAAATGTCCTTCAGCTGACTATATTCTTTGTACATAGCAATTAAAAACTAATCAAAGCTTAAAACCAGACCTCCACTCCTTAAGTCTCCCCTGAACAAAACAGGCCTTAAAATGGGTACTTTATTTCATTTTATTTTTTTGAGAGAGAAAGAGTGGGTGCAAGTGAGTGACGGGCAGAGACAGAGAGGGAGAGAGAGAGGAGGGAATTAAAATGGGCACTTTAAACTTAAAAATGCACAGGATGGTGGAAAGTGGGTACATTCTTTCTTGGGACTTTAAACCCTGGATTCCTCAACTCCTTCATGCTTGGGCTCTAACAAGTGCAAAGTATTTTGCTAAATGCCTCTGAATAGCATGTCTGGCTTGATAAAATTCACACACCTGCCTTAAATCAGTGCAATGTATTTTTGGCCAAAGTATTGTGCACAAGGGTTTCTCTTCAGCACTGTGTTTACCTTCTGAAATGAAGCAGATGGAAAAAACAGAAGGCAGTGAGCTGCGCACTTCAACATAAGCCAAATGCTACTAAGCCTTTTTCTGGGGTCTATTAGCCTTGGTGATATTGGTTTAATCTCATTTGGGCAGATCTGAGAAAATGAGATGAAGGTTTTCAGCTTATTTATGTTCTTTCCAAACCTCACCTTTCATGACATCATGAAATCCATGCAGAGCAGCACCAACATTTGTTAAGACAGAACTATAGTTCGTCCGAAGGAGTCCATCTGGCTCTGTACCTAGGAAACCAAAATCACAAGCCTAAGCATTTTCCCAGAAGACTTCGCCTAAAAACCTGAGAGCTCACCTGCTTCCTCTACTCTTGGGAAGAGAGAAAATAAACATGGCTTGTGATATGTTGGAAATAATGGCTCCTGAAGTCTTTGCAAACACATTCAGATAGAAGAATGATAGATATACATCCAACTCATTTGCATTACCCACATCCACAAATATTTTTAGTGGTTAAGAACCAAAATTACATTAAGTAGGATTACATATTTTATGATTCTTCTTAAAATAAAAGTTGAATTTTCACCTTGTAACTTCAGGACATATTTCTCAATTTCTCCTTTCCCTATACATGATTATTAGTTGAACATCACTAAAAACATCATTATTCAAATATCAGAGCTCCACTTCTGGCATGACAGCATTAGCAGTTCCACAGGCCCTCTGAGCTCACAGCATGGAGCCTGCTTGGGATTCTCCCTACCTCTCTCTCTGCCCCTTCCGTGCGCACAGGTGCAGATGCTCTCATGCGTGTGCGCGCGCTCTCTCTCTCTCTCTCTCTCTCTCTCTCTCTCACACACACACACACACACACACACACACAAAATAAACTTAAAAGAAAAAAAAAGCCCAAATTTAACTGGATCATCTGTGAAGCAATTTATGCCCCAAAGGCATTGTTGAAAACAAGACAGCAGCCAGTCAGCAATCAGTGGAGTTTAATCTCCACGTGATTAAGAAACAAAACAGGAGGGGTGCCTGGGTGGCTCAGTGGGCTAACCATCAGACTCCTGATATGGGCTCAGTTCATGATCTCATGGTCCCTGTGCTGGAACCCCACATCGCACTCCATGCCAATAGTGCACAGTCTGCTTAGGATTCTCTCTCTCACCTTCTCTCCGCTCCTCCCCCACTAGTGCTCGCGCTCTCTCTCTCTCTCTCTCTCAAAATAAACTTTTAAAAAAAGAAGGAACAGGGGCGCCTGGGTGGCTCAGTCGGTTGGGCATCCGGCTTTGGCTCAGGTCATGATCTCACAGTTTGTGAGCTCGAGCCCCACGTTGGGCTCTGTGTGGACAGCTCAGAGCTTGGAGCCTGATTATGATTCTGCACCTTCCTCTCTCTCTGCTCCTCCTCCTCTCTCTCTCTCTCCAAATTAAACATTAAAGAAACATTAAAAAAAAAAAAAAAAAAGAAGGAACAAAACTGGGAAAGGGCCCTGACAAAACCACTGTTACCCAGGGCGACTGTGGGCCTGCCCATGGCTAAACCCCCTGAGAAACAACATCAGGGTGATTACTCTGAAAAACTACAAAATAAAATTAAAGAAGGTCTGTCTAGATGCAAAAATACAGCATGTTCATGAACCAGAAAACTTAACATTATTAAGATGGCAATACTCCCTGTGTGAGTTTCCTAGGGCTGCCATGACAAAGTGCTACAAAGGGAGTGGTTTAAAACCACAGAAAACAGCTCTCTTACAGTTCTGGAAGCCAGAAGTCTGAAATCAAAGCTGTGCTAACAGGGCCACACTTCCTCTGAAGGCTCCAGAGAATAGTTCCTTGCCTCTCCCAGCTTCTGTTGGCCCACATGTTCCTTGACTTATGGCAGGATTAACTCCAATCCCTGCCTTGGTCTTCATATGGCCTCCCTGAGTCTCTCCTGTGTCTCTATATGTCTCCAAATCTCTCCTTATAAGGATGGTAGTCATTGGACTGACAGGGCTCTCCCTAAACTAGTAAGACCTCATCTTACCTTGATTACATCTGCAGAGATCCTATTTCCAAATAAAGTTGTATACACAGATACCAGAGTAGAATTTCACGTATTTTGGGGAGACAAACTCCCCAGACTGATCTACAGATTCAGTGCAATCCCTGTCAGAATCCCAGCTAACTTCTTTGTAGAAACTGACAAGCTGATTCTAAAATTTACATGAAATTACAAGGGAACAAGAATAGTCAAACAGATGTCCCTGGGTGGCTCAGTCGCTCCTCCAGCTCTTTCGTTTCAGCTCAGGTCATGATCCCATGGTTTGTGGGTTCAAAACCTGTGTTGGGCTCCATGTTGACAGTGCAGAGCCTGCTTGGGATTCTCTCCCTCTCTCTCCCTCTGCTCCTCCTTCACTCTCACTCACATTCTCTCTTTCTCTCTCCCTCCCTCCCTCTCAAAATAAATCAATAAACATAAAAAAAAGAAAGAATACTCAAATAATCTTGACAAAGAACAAACTAGGAGGACTCTCACTTCCTGATCTCAAAACTTACCCAAAAGCAACAGTCATCAAGACAGTATAGTATTGGCATAGGACTGACACATATATAGATTAATGGAATAAACCTGAGAGTCTAGAATTAAATCCATAAACCTATGATCAACTGATTCTTAACAAGTGTGCCAAGGTCATTCAATAAGGAAAAAAGTCTTTTCAATAAATGGCGCTGAGACAACTAGATATACACCTCACACCAGATAAAAAAGTTAACTCAAAATAGATCAAGGACCTAAACATGAAAGCTAAAACTATAAAATTCTTAGAAGAAAACATAGGGGTAAGTCTTTATGACCTCATATTTGACCATGGATTCTTAGACACCAAAAGCACAAACAATAAAATAAAAATAAATTGATTTCATGTAAATTAAAAAACTTTTGTGCTTCAATGGACACCATCAAAAAGTGAAAAGATAACCCACAAAATGGAAGAAAATATTGCCAATCATATATCCAAAAAGGGATTTGTATCTAGAGTATATAAAGTACACTCACAGGGGTACCTGGGTGGCTCCGTCAATTACGCATCTGACTTTGGCTCAGGTCATGATCTCTTGGCTTATGGGTTTGAGCCCCACGTCGGACTCTAAGCTGACAGCTCAGCCTGGAGCTTGCTTCAGATTCTATGTCTCCCTCTCTCTCTGCCCCTCCCATATTCATGTTCTGTCTCTCTTTCAAAAATTAATGAACATTGAAAAAAAAATTTTAAAAACAGGACTCCTGGGTGGCTCAGTCAATTAAGCGTCCAACTTCAGCTCAGATCATGATCTCACAGTTCATGAGTTCAAGCCCCGTGCTGACAGTTTAGAGCCTGGAGCCTGCTTCAGATTCTGTGTCTTCTTCTCTGCCTCTCCCCAGCTCATGCTTGCTCTCTCTCTAGCTCTCTCTCTCTCTCAAAAAAAAAATAATTAAAAAAAAATTTTTTATAAAAAAAATAAAAATAAAATAACACTTACAACTCAATAATAAAAAGACAACCTAATTGAAAAATGGAGAAAAGATCTGAATAAATCTATTTCCAAAGAAGACACACAAATGGCCAATAAGGACATGAAAAGATGCTTGACCTCATTAGACATCAGGGAAATACAAATCAAAAGAGCAATGAGACACCACCTCAGAAAGTTGAATAATAACACTAGGATGGCTAAAATCAAAAAGCCAGATAATAACAAGTATTGGTGAGGATGTGGAGAAATCAGAACCCTGCTGGTGGGAAGCCACCTTGCAAAACAGTGTGGCAGTTCTTCCAACAGTTAAGTATAGTTGTTACCATATGACCCAGCAATTCCACTCCTAGGTATATACCCAACAGAAATGAAAGCTAGTCCACTCAAACACTGTTCACAAATATCTATAGCATCACTATTCATAACAACCAAAAGGTGGAAAACAATAGAAAGCATCAACTGATAGGTAAATAAAATGTGGTATATCTCTACAATGGGAGGGTACTCTGTAATAAAAAGGAATGGCTTATTGATACATGCTTCCTGTTGGGTGAATCTTGAGAACATTATGCTGAGTGAAAAAAAAGCAGTCACAAAAAACCATGTTACATGATTCTGTTTATACAAAGTGTTCAGAATAGGCAAACTTATGAGCAGAAAGTACGTTAGTAGTTGCTTAAAGCCAAGGAGGGGTGGAACAGGGGAAAAAGAAAGTGATAGCTAAAGTATACAGGGTTTCTGCTTCAAGTGATGAAAATATTTTAAAATTAACTTTGATATATCATGGTGCATATATTTGTGAATATACTAAAAACCACTGAATGTTATACTTTAAATGGGTAAACTGTACAGTATGTAAATTATATCACATAAAGCTGTTACAAAAAAAAAAAAAATCACAGTTCCAGAAAAATCATGTCATTCTTAAAACATCGCTTAAACTGAGATCCATTCAATTACCTGAAAATATTCTCCTCAAATTAGACGAAAGGGAAACAAATGATATTTTTACTTCTAAACCTCCCCCCCCTCCTATTCTACTTGTTGGGAAGTTGCTACAAATTCTTATGCTTTGCCCCTCTGCGTTTAAAAAAGAGGATTGTGAGGGGTGCCTGGGTGGCTCAGGCAGTTGGGTGTCCGACTTCGGCTCAGGTCATGATCTCATGGTTCATGGGTTTGAGCCCCGCATCAGGCTCTGTACTGACAGCTCAGAGTCTGGAGCCTGTTTTGGATTCTGTGTCTCCCTCTCTCTCTGTCCCTCCCCTGCCCGTGCTCTCTCTCAGTCTCTCAAAAATAAACAAACATTAAAAAAAAAATTTTTTTTTTTAAAAAGAAGATGGTGAGAAAGGAAATTAATATTTAATGCATGTCTTCAATGTCTGATTCTGTACATTCTTAATTTAACTTAAAAATCATTTTACCTCCATTTTTAAATGGGAAGACAGGTACAGAGAGATAAAGCAAGTTGCCCAAGACCATAAACGTGTAAGGGGCTGGGGGACTTGAGTTCAAGTTTTTCTGACTCTAGATCCTGCATTCTTCCTGCTCAAACAAACTAAACATCTCCTTCTCCAGCTTCTTGTACTCTCAGTTCTTCAGGTTGAACCATGAGCAACAAACAAACATACTTGGCAAAGCGAGAAGACCGACGTAAGTCTGCAGCTTCTCAAACACAGCTGTCATTTTTCTCATGTCCTGAGACAGCTCTAGATTCCTGGCTCTCAACGCAGATGTGCAAAGAGAAGATTCACATTCTTCTTCTAAACTAGGAATGAGCAGATTTTTCAAAAGTGAGCATCCTAACGATTTTCAAATAGCTACAATAAATCCTCTCAATTCTCAAACAACTAGATCCAAAGAGAAAACTTTACAAAAAAGAAAAAAAAATTATCTCATTTGTAAGTTTCCATTTTTTAAACCATAATACACATACCTGTTGGCTGCAAATGTCAAAGGAGTAACAGAGGACTAAATGGGAAATAAAAAAAAAAAGAAAGGCAGGTGTCCATTGTCTTTCCATTCTGAGAACAGCACAAAATTATTTCTCTTAAAAATATTTTGAGGAAAAAAATATTTTGAGGAGGGGTGCCTGGCTGGCTCAGGTGATAGAGCATGCGATTCTTGATCTTGGGGTCATGAGTTCAAGCCCCACACCGGGCACAGAGCTGAAAGGAAAAGGAAAAGGAAAAGGAAAAGGAAAAGGAAAAGGAAAAGGAAAAGGAAAAGGAAGGGAAAGGAAGGAAAAAGAAAAGAGAAGAAAAGAAAGAAAAGAAAAGAGAAGAAAAAGAATACAAAAATATTTTGAGGAGAAAAATATCTCATATACTGACTTCCTAAAGAGAACTGAACAGGAACCAGCAGACAGAGTCAATCATTAAGAAACCTTTATAGTATATGTATTTGTAAGGTTAAAAAAACAGGTGGATTCTTAACAGTATTTATTAAAAATGTGCAGGTAATCCCTCCCCTGTTTGTGCTCTGTCTCTGTCTCTCAAAAATAAATAAACATTAAAAAAATTTTTAAAATAAAATGTGCAGGTAATCAAGCAAAATGCTTTTTATATAAAGCTAGAAGAGTTATTATCACAGGAAAAATAATCCTATCTCCCTCCTAGACCTTGCCATGTCTCTTTTTCTACTTTATAGCAGACAGCTTCATTTAATACTAAGCCCGTTTACAACTAAAAAACATGCCATTTTGTCAATTAAAGTGGTTTTGAAACCAATGATGAAAAGTTGCCTAAAAACATAAATATATGATGGGGTAGGGAACAACATTCCAAAAATAGGAATCTAAGGTCAAGAAAGGTCTTATCCAATGTTTCTAAAAACTCAATAGTGAAAAAATTAATTAAGGTAAAATAAAAATGCCTAAGTGTTTCAAGTAGTAAATACCACTTTTGCAGTGGTTCTCAGATTCCTCTTAAACATAAGCCAGATCAATAAGGTATATTCAATTTAGTGTTAAACTTCTAGAATCAATTTTCAAAAAACTTTAACTACACTGAACCATAAGATGTAAGAATCTGAATGAAACTGTAATTCATAATTATTCAAGTCCTAACTCCTTGATTCCTAAAATTCTATCATATAACAAATCATAAAATTTGGTTACTGAAATAACTTTTAATTAAGAATTAAATAACATTTAATTAGGAAATAAAATGGCTTTTAACACATATTAAATGTTCCAAATAATGAAAGTATACATTTTTAAAAAGGTAAAACCTACTACTTTAGTTTTATAAGGATTTATGAACCATAATTATTTGTATATTTTCAAAATCTCTAAGTGAGTTACTTACATATGAGTTATCTACATATTTTCTAAAGTTTATTCTACAATATATTATAACACATCTATGTTCTTGTTTCTTTTGTGTTCCAGTTGTATTCTTTTTTTTTAAGGCTAAATCTTAGGATGAAAAGATTTAGATGGAGGTCTTGGTAGTTTTAGACCAAAAATATCAAAATGTACAAGCAATATCAAATTTCCAGTTACGGAGATTATTTTCGCTTTCCCTTCCAGAAATACTTAACAAAGAATACTTAAGGTTACAAAATGACATCTTCTACGAGGGGTGGAGCACATACACA
This sequence comes from Panthera tigris, assembly GCF_018350195.1. Classification (NCBI taxonomy): domain Eukaryota; kingdom Metazoa; phylum Chordata; class Mammalia; order Carnivora; family Felidae; genus Panthera; species Panthera tigris. The sequence goes on along the minus strand of NC_056662.1, from coordinate 67,288,597 downwards.
AAGTTTTTAGTTTGTAACTTATAAACATCACCAATAATAAAAACAAGAAAATACCACTTTGAAGAAACCTAATGATTACAGATCCAATCGTAGAAGCTAACTATTATAACCCCCATCTAAATGGGGGTTTTGTTTACAGCAAAAAGATAAAACTGAAATTATTTCAATAAATGTGTGATTCACAATCACTGAAAACATGGATTCATACTGTTATGTGGTTATAGCAGTAACCACAGTACAGAACTACTCAAAAAACCCTAACAGATGCACAACAATCAAATTTTCTTAAATATAAGTTTATGCTGCTCAAGCCATATTTTCCTTTTTCGTAAAAGTCCAAATTGGCCATGGTGCAGAAAGATCAGGCAGATCACAAGAGATACCTGTCTCTATTTTATTAATTCCAGCACAGGTCAGGTGACACCCCACAATTCCCCAAATTCCTTGCCCTCAAGGACTAAGTACCTTTTTAACTGATAAGGAAGAATCTTCCTAAGAAAACATATGTAAGAGGTTAAGTGCTCTGAAAAAGTTTTCAATTTCACAGTAGTCTCCTGGAAGAGAAAAATAATTTCATGGTTAATAGTGTTATTTGACAAAGAGAGCCTCCACTTCCAGAAGTGAAACACAGAAGAAAATTACCAGGACAGTCACAGTATCCTCAGTAATACTTTCAAATAAATGAAGCATTCCTTCCTCAAGAGGGCGGACATAGGATGCATTTTCATGAAGGTACTGTGAGAACTAAATACAGAAGGGAAAGAATTGGGAGTTACATCACTGGAAAATAACAAATACCAACAGATTTGTAAATGGACTCAACTGAGTTGCAATAAACTTTTTTGGGAAATTTTTCTGGGAAATTTGGCTTTTACAAAACAGATATACTCCCCTCTAATAGTTCCAAATACAATCCCCAAGTCCCCATCTCATTCCAAAAGGAGGAACTTGAAAGGGGGCCTGGGTGACATAATTAACAACCAGGCATGGGTGGAAATGGGGAGGGGACACTGCATCACAACCAGCACCAACAGGCCTTCCCCAAACACCTGCTTCTCTACAGGGGTCTCCGTTACAAAAAAGAAAAGAAAATCAAAACTGTATGAAAGGTTTTTAGGTTATGTATCTCATTCTTTAAAAAAAAATTTTAATGTTTATTTATTTTGAGAGAGAGAGAGATTACGTACAAGGGAGGGGCAGAGAGAGAGAGGGAGACACGGAATTCGAAGCAGGCTCCAGGTTCTGAGCTGTCAGCACAGAGCCCAATGTGGGGCTCTAACTCACAAGCAGTGAGATCATGACCTGAGCCAAAGTCAGACGCTTAACCAACTGAGCCACCTAGGTGCCCCTGTACCTTTTTTAAAAAACAAGTCTATTAAGGATAGATTTTTATTTGTACTGTGGACAATGTTCAGAGTTAACAAAGTCCAGAAACACAATTCTCACCAACATGAGGATATAAAAACTTTCATTACCATCACTGATGTTTAGTGTTTAAGAACAATTCAGTATGAAGAATCAATTCAGAAAAACATCCTACAGGCATTTAGACAACTTAAAAGCAAAAAGGTTAATTTTCACCTACAAAATATCTCAATTACTGTATAATGAATATTGTATAATGGTTCAAATGTTGATTTCTAAGTATAGAAATGTAAGATCTCACTATGCAGAAATGTGATTCAACTGGCCACACCTCAAACTATAGATACATGGCTCTGGGCATCTCAGTCTTTCTGGACTTCAATCTCTAGACCTGTGAAGTTGAACATTAGGCTTACACATCTAAATGTCTACTTTATGATTCTATGAACAAGTCTAAACACTCTGGTCATCTTTTAACAAGTGGTTTCTGAATCCCCTTCAATAATACAGACTTATTAGGGAAACCACATAGAACCTTTCACAGGCCAAAACACCAAAAGTAAGATATTGAGAAATACATGAATTCTTCAAAGTTAATGAAGTGCTTCAGGAAGTTAAGACTAACAAATGTGACTCTCCCTGTGTGGGCTTAATACGGCAACAAGCTAAAATAAAATTCCAATAACGCACAAAGAACCGGTAATGAGTAAAATATATTTTTTGATATTATAGAAGTGTAAAAGAAAATATAACCACATTAAAATGCTGCAGTACTATTTCCCTACCCAAGTCATCTGAAAGCTTTTTCCCACAGTGAAACTGAAGAGCATATTTCAAAGACCCAAAGTTTAATTCTTTATGAACTTCAGTAGATATATGGCGTCAGATCAAAACTGATGAAAATCAAGCATCTCCTGAGGGCTTCCTATGTGTAAGACATAATGATAACAAGAACTAACCATTAGTGAGTGCATACTACGTCCCAGGCACTATTCTTAGTACTCTGCACGTATTATCCACTTAATCCTCAAACATATATACCTATGAGGTATGTACTCTATCCTCAGTTTTAAAGATCAGGAAAATGAAGCACAGAGAGGTTAAATAAATTGCCCAAGAGAAAACAGAAAGTGGCAGAACTGGGCTGGGACCCCAGTAGTCTGGCTTCAGAATCCAGGCTTTTGCTACACTAATAGGTACTTACAGGATCCATGGACATAAACATTATTCAATCCCTGGAAACACTGCATGGTACAGAAAAACAAGCTAGGAAGAAGAATCAGCCAAGTAGGAAGAGGGGCAGATTCATTTCAGAATACCACATTATGGGGCACTTAAGAGCACACATCTACAGCAAAATCCCTCAATTTCCTCCCTGTGGGAGCCAGCCTTCAAGCTAGCCCCACTGATCCGGGCCTTGGCCATTCTTGGCTTTGTGTAGTGCCCTACTTAGCACATTGTTTCAGGGTTGGTCTGTGTGACCAAAATGATATGGTAGAAGTGATGATACTCAGTACCCACACTAAGTCACAATAGGCATTGTGGCTTCCACTTTGCTCTCTCTTGGATCCCTCATTCTAGGGGAAGTTAACTGCTATGTCCTAAAGACACTCAAGCAGCCCTGTGGAGAGGTGTTCTCATTGAGGAACCAAGGCTTCCCGCCAACAACCAGCACTAACTCACCAGCCAGGTGAGTGAGCCACCTGGGAAGCAAATCCCCCACCCCAGGCAAGTTTCTAGATGAATACAGCCTCAGCTGACTCTTGACTGACCTCATGAAAGATCATAAGCCAAAGCCCACCAGGCTAATTTTCTCCTGATTCCTTACCCACAGAAAGTGTGTGAGATAATAAATGTTTGTAGTTTTAAATGACTAAGTTTTAGTGTAATTTATTACACAGCAATACCTAACTAATACACTCACTATTTATTTTTCCTTTTCAGTAAAAGGTGGTCCTGCAAACTATCGTAAATCCTTTCATTAGAACTAGATGGGCAGGGAATCGGGGAGGGGTGGGAAGGCTTGGGTAGCTCAGTTCGTTAAGTGGTTATGCATCTAATTCTTAAATTTGCTCAGGCCATGATCTGATGGTTTGTGAGTTTGAGCCCTGTGGCAGGCTCTGTGCTGACAGCATGGAGACTACTTGGGATTTTCTCTCTCTTTCTCAAAATAAATAAGCATTAAAAAAAAAAAAAAAAAGAACCAGCTGGGGAGAAAAAAGGAAAGGAAGGAACAAAATCTGCCAGGCCCCAAAAAAAGGACTGAAGGGAACAACACTTAGCCCTCTTCTTACTCCTTGTTTAAACTTCACACACTCTGAACATACCCCAAAAATCAAGCAGAGAAGCAGTCTCACCCCCACTCCATACCCCAGCAAGAAGGGTCAACTATACCACACATATTTTTTTGCTTTTAAACATATCCAGGGGCACCTGGGCGGTCAGTCGGTTAAGCGTCCGACTTCGGCTCGGGTCATGATCTTGCTGTTCGTGGGTTTGAGCCCCACATCAGGCTCTGTGCTGACAACTCAGAGTCTGGAGCCTTCTTCCGATTCTGTCTCTCTCTCTCTCTCTCTCTCTCTCTCTCTCTGCCCCTGCCCCACTCACGCTCTGTCTCAGTCTCTCTCAAAAATAAATAAACGTTAAAAAAATTTTTTTTTCTTTAATTTAAACATATCCAATGAAGAAAGTTACACAGGGAGTATAAACAAGGAAAGAGAAAAATGCCAGCAAATTAACTTTTCCAACAATAAAATGCACTTTTCTTTATGCCACATCCCGGTCAAAAAACTACTGAAGTCCTCCATCCTACATACGACGCAAAAAGTCTGGGCCTTGGCCTGCCCAGGGGCCTTCTAGAGTCTGGAGCCATGTTTTTTTTCTGTGCAACCTGACCTCCCATTCCTCCACTTAAAAGACTTGACACTCTTGCCAAAACAGATTGTTCACTGCTCCCTTCCCTCCGCCCCACCCCCCCACACACACTTCATTATGCCTTCTAACTCCATGACTTTGCTCATGTCTTATATCCTCTTCTGGAGGAAAAAACACCCATCCTATTTCTCTCCTTCTATTCAATTCCCGCTCATTTTTCAAAGCCCATTCAAACCGCCAAAGAAGCTTTCCCAGACACTACCACCAACAGCAATCTTCCCTCCTTGATGACCTCACTTCACTTACTGATCTTACCACCCACACTTCCCCCTACTATTTAATTTCTTAAGAATCTCCATGTTTGCCATATTTTATCTTGAGGGTAAAGACCGTGACTTACAGTTTTCTTCCATGTCCTCCATGGTAGTTGGCTGATGCACAGTAGTGGTCTGAAAAGATAACGTGTCCTCCTACTTGTTCAGGGCAAAGAAAGGTATCCTGAATTAACTTTACCTTCTGATTCAACGGAGATATAGTGTCAATGGCAGAATCAATAGGAAAAATCTGAATCCTCTGTTCTGTATAGGTGTGAAAGTTCAGTAGAGCCGTCACAAGATCTTGAACAAAAGCCAGGGCCTGCCCAGCAATGTCCCGCATCTTCAGCTTTTAAATGGAAAGTTTATAAAGTCAACTCTCCAATTACTATTCTCAAACAACTTTAGTAAGTCCCCTTTTAGAGAAAACACTTAAATTCTAGTATAATTATTCCTTAATTTAAATTTATTTGCTCCCACTTGGATTTTAATATTCCCTCCTAAGTAAATTAGAATGCCACCAGTTTTAGAAAATAGACCTCTTCCACTTAACCTAGACCATATAAGCACAAGTCCACCAACCTAGAAGAAAAGTAGGACTCACAAAATTATTGCATCCCATAATTCCATTCTAAAGTTATCAGATGAGAGAGAACAAAAATCTGTATTATTTATGAATTCAATGAACAGCAGATTATGCAATTTTTTAGAAATGTATGACAAAGTGAAGCAAAAGTTAAACACATGGTTTTTAGTGCACTAAACAGAGGCCCAAACCGATAAATTCTTGTTTCTGAAAAGTCTGACATACACATCGCTGAAAATAAAAACATCATCATTACCTGATGTCTCCTATTGTGGAGTGGAACGTTCAGAGCGTTATACTGACTATATTCTACAAAACAAAAATGGATGCATGTTAATTCATTTTACATTTACAAAGAAGCTGCATAACTGAAAAATAAATGCTCTGCAGCAGAATCAGCTTTACATAAGAATTGTAAATGATCATAGTGTAAGAGAATAATGGAGTTTATATGGAATCAGTTGTTTCTTAGATAAAGTAAAACTTTTGATCTTTTTTAAGTATGCCTAACGTGGGGTGTGAACTCATGACCCTGAGATCAAAAGACATATGCTCTATCCAGCCAAGCACCCCCAAATTTTTTTAACTGTAAGATAAACCCTGAGTTTCTGTTTCTAAGAAATATTTCCAAAACTTGAGGCCTATCAAGATTACTTAGGCCCATGATGTTCTTGCTATCTTCAGTCATGCTCCTTTCTAAAATAACCCTGCACACAGCTGCCACACCAATCATCCAAAAATATCACTGTTTTCATGACAGTACAATATTTGACAGTCTACCACGGTCTGCTACTGCTGATCCCAACAACTCAATGCTAACTTCTCTGGGTTGGTCTCCTCATCTTTCTCACAGTCGTTGTCTCTATCCCAGACTCTGTTATCAACCTGTTAGCTTCACCTGGCTTCACACTTCAATCCCCGCCTCCATCCCTATGAATCTCTACAGCCACTCAAACCCTCCCTCCTCTGCCTGGTCCTTAATCAGAAAGATCTGGTGTCCAAATCCAACTCAGAAAGTCCCTATGCCGCTTTCATCCAGTTCTCTCTTACAGCCCCATTTCCACCAAGGGCTTGGTCTCCCATCCACAACTGGACTATTTTCCTATCAGTTCTCTTGGGGGCCTTGCCTGTTTTCCCTCCCAGCCTGGCCCATCATTTCCAACACTGCTCTTGCTAACATGAAAGGAGATCAGGGTCCATGACAACCTAATTTACCAAACTTAAGGGGGCCTCAGTGATACTCTGCAATCCATGACTTCATTGCTGGGTCCCTTCCCAAGGCACCTGTTCCAAGCCTTTTCCATTTTAAGCCTCAAACACCATTCCCTGTCTCATCCTCTGCCCCACGGATGGGGTAGCCTCCCCCTACAACACCAGGAAGACCAGGGCCGAAGACCAAAGGGTTCCTATGTTCCCTACCCTCCACCTCAGAGTCCATGGCATCACATATCCTGTCCTCAGCCAACCCTCCCCCTGGGTCCCCAGCAATAGCTCCTTCTGACTCCTCACGGCCTAGTCCATCAACCACCCCCTCTCCTCCCTACTTCTTCAAAATTACCTTCAAAAAAAGCATTTGTTGCAGCTTTTTAAACTCTATCACCATAGTAACTTGTTCCCCTTTACCTCTATCATACTGAGTCCTCTGCCCTTACGCATCCCCTGCATACAACGCCTTCTCTTTTACTCCCAACCTTTTCCATCTCCTTCATTCCCCCTGCTCAAAGAACAGCATGTCTTCCTCATGTCTGCCTATTTCCTCAGCACCCATGCACCTCTAACCCTCTGCCGGCCATCAGGTATCCACCTCTATTCTGTGTAAAAACATTCTTCTCCAAGTCACCAAAGCAGCTGCCTTTACTGTCCATCACCCTCTCTGAGCTCCCTGCCTTTATTGTCCATCACCCTCTCTGAGCTCCCTGCCTTTACTGTCCATCACCCTCTCTGAGCTCCCTACCTTTACTGTCCATCACCCTCTCTGAGCTCCCTGCAGGAATGCTACAACTTAGAACTGCTGCCCAGCACCACCAGGCTGAACACTCCCTTCCCCACCTCCCATGGCACCCCATTTCCCCAGTTCGCCATCATCTCCACTCCAGCCTCTCTCCTTCCTGATCACAGCTCTTCAAGGGTACTACACGGGCCTCTCTGCACTTTATACCCCTCATTCCCAACATTCTCAAAGCCCATTCATCCCCCCAGGGTCAACTTCAGTCTCTCTCCGAGGTCTGGGCTTTTATTAGAAATGCATACACCAATAGACAGCTAGACGTACTCTGATCCGCCAGAATATTAAACAACAAAGTTAAGCTCGCCACCCCTCTCCTCCATAAACCTGCCTCTCACCTGCCTCTTTGATTTCTGTCAACAGTGCCACATCTTTCCCCCACACTGCTTCTTCACACTCCTCTGCCTGCCTGCATCTATCGCCCTGACAACTCAGGCCCCAGCCTCCATAACAGGACACCAAGACTAGCATCACGGTAGTCTTGGCCCCTTGCCCATTCCAGGGCAGTCTACACCCTTGGCAGACCAACTCTGTGAGACCACAGATCTCATCGTGACATTCAAAAGCTTAAACACCTCCACTGTCTCGTGAATTACGTCCCAACTCCTTGGGTCCAGCCCCTCTCAGCCTTTCAGAACTCACCCGTCACTGCCCCCACCTCCCAGTCACACTTAACTAATTACTGCTCATCAGACTGTGATGGCACCTTTTGTCCCACATACTACACTCCACTCAATCCCCTGGCTGGTTCTCCTGCATCTCAGCCCAAAAAAACCTACTCAGGCCCAGTTCAAAGCACACTTCCTCCAAAAGACTTCCCCAAACAACCCTCCAGCAGTAATCTGTCCTTCCTCTGAAACCCCAAGAGTCTTTTTTATACATTTCTAGACATTTCTATACATTATTCTCTCCCCTTCTGAACTACAAGTTCCTTCAGGGTACCCTGAGATTTCTTAGAGATTTTTGTATCCCTTGTGCTCCCTACCCACCTAGGCACTCAGCAAATGATCTCTAAATATTTCAGAACTCAAAGAAGTAATCCACAGTGACATGGTAAGGATCTAAAGTAGGTAGGGTGACAACTAGTATTGGAAAGGGAAAAATTTTAAAAAAGAGATCCAGAAGGAAATTATTAGAACCTGATGACAAATTGATACAAGGATTAAAGGGAAAATGAAATACCAAGATTTCAAGTCTAGGGGATCAAAGTATGCTAGCACTATTCACATTAATGTAGAAACTAGAAACAGGTGTTGTTTTCAGAGGACCTTAGGTTCTGATATAATAATGACATATGCTGATTTTAGTGTTAGATCAAACTGCTGGGGTTTTTTGGTGTCTTTTGTTTCCTCTTTTCTTAGTTCTTCCAGAAGAAAAATTTAGGGGAAGTAAAAAATTTCAATCATGTAATTGTAAGAAGGGAAATCTGTACTTAATTGAATATAGGCTTCAAAATTCCAAGCAATTAAATAAAATATATTCTTTGTTTTCAAGGTTCTGATTTAATTATCTAAATGTTACAAAATTGGTACCTATTATACATGTAAGTTGATTTTCTTTTTTTAAAAAAGTTATTTTTCTTGATATGACTATGTAAATTACCAGACCATTCTCAGGATGAAGAGGAAGCAGGACTTACTCAACTCAGCTCTGTATCACTGAGCAGGAGATACGAGGCTGAGAAGATCCATCACCCACTGCCCTTCCCCCACTCCCCCCACCATGAGCAACTTTTCTTATACAAATTTTCAGGTATTTTATGTGCAGGATGGTTTTTACCTTGGGATATGCTAAATATGTGCAATTAAAAAATGTGGATTTGAGGTTTTTCCAAGAAGGCCAACTTTGGAGTCAGTCTCCCTATGAAACATGAGGGCCAAAGCTGATCAAAAAAAACAAAAAGAAAGCAATCTTGTGTTGAGCCAATGAAGTTTTTTGCCACATAGATTAAAAATGATTTTAATTAGTTCATTACCATAGACAGGTTCAAAGTTGCACATAAAGAATAACTGTACATTAATACCTACTTGTATCATTAAAAGGTACTTTTTCACTGATGATTGATAAGGACTCCTCTAATCTACCTGACAAATCTTCATGAAGGTTCTTTAACTGTAATTGACTGAAAGAAAAAAAAAATACAAAACCACATTATTGTCAGTCAGACAGTGGATCCTCACTTCCTTGTTACCACAACAGCTGGTATCAGGCTTTCAGAGAATTGTGCCTGACACTGGGAAATGCTTGGTGGTAGACAGTTATTAAAAGATGAAGATAAGAAAAACACTAAGCCTCAATTCTGAAGCTCTTGAGACTTCTGTTGAATGACGTTGAAGACTGTCAGAATTTATCACAGTCCCAGTATCTAATACAATCTTAACAGTTTATTTCCCCAAGTGCAAAGTAATCTTAGAGCCATTTCAAAATCACAAATTTTCTCTTTATGGCACACAAATGTTTGTTCAAGTATTACAGTAAAGTTCTTTTTTAAGTATTCTATCAGATTCGTCTTCCCCTTGGGCTCAAAATCTGATAATTTCTCTGGTTTTGATTCAATTATGAGTATAGGTATACATCTAAACCATGCATATAATTCCACCAATGCAACTAAATTGAAGAAATACACGTTGACGGATTCTGTAAAAACCTAAAATATTATGTCATTCATCAAATAAATACTGGAGTATGCTTTTACCACCCATCACTTCATCAAATTTTAAGATTTAGGTATCTCCAAATTAGATCATATAACCTCTCTTTTATTCAAAATGTACCATTAAAAGGTTGGCATAGTGATAAGGAGTCAGTTTTCCTCCCTGGGGTTATCAGAAGGCTCTCTCTTCAGTGCAGTCTGAAACAGAAAGCACCCAGTCCTCAGTACAGGAGCCCCAGAACGCGATCGGCCACGGCAGCAAACATCTGCACAGGCTGAGGACTAACGCACAAGCCACTCCACCGAGAGTGCATAAGGCCCCGGAGAGAACAGAACTGAGGAGGACCCCGGAGATGGCCTATTCCCAGCTCACTTCAAATGTGAGAAAATTGAGAGAGAAGAGTTGCTAAACCAAAACTCAGGTCTTCTGATTCTTACTTCAGGGCCCCTTGGAATTCACGTTTCCACATACCATTCTTCTGTTCGAAGCCGACATTCCTTGGCCTCCTTTTCTAGAGTCTGAGATTTTACCTGAATTTTAGAAGAAAAAGAAAAGCAGATGGCTCAGGCTATAGATGAGAGCACACTTAGGGGACACTGCAGGCAAGCGCCTCCCCTTGAATGACTAACTCTGCGTTCCGTCAAGTGCACAGATTTACAAGAGTCTTGACTATCTCTTAATGTGCTCTCACCAACAGTGGGGCTTACTTCTAGTTTGGCCTTGTCATTCTGCAGTTTCTCGATCGTTTCCATGTACTTCCGCGTCAGGCCATCAACCACAGCTTGGTGCTGGGCCGCCTCCATCTCCAGGGTGGCCAGTCGACTCCTCAGCTCTGCTTCCACATGCTTGTGCTGCTCATCAGCTTCAAAAAACTGAACAGAAAAGATCATTTTTATCTTTTCACGATATCCTAATATGTACAAATGAAGAGGAAAATAACAGCAGTGACTATTCATTGAGCAATTTCCACCCGTTGCATATGCTCACTATGCAAAACCCGCACGGCATGATCTCACAAGATCCTCACAGTAGGTCAGAGGTAGTGCTGTTATCTCTCCTTTACACTTGCGGAAACCAAGACTTCAAGGGTCTACATAACTTGTCAAATGTAGAAACGAGATGTGAACACAGGAGATCCATGCCAAAGCCTATACCTCCTCCCTCTCAATCTCACGGATTTCTTTCAAACAACTTCTGGCACACAGAGAGAATTCAACTGACCAGGGTATAACTTTTCTGCTATGCTAACTTCCACAATTAAAAAATCCAAATTCAAATAGTTGCTATTCCTAAAACAGTGTTAAACTCCTTTCCTTAATAAGATCAAAAGCTCATTTTGTTAACATTCGCAAAAAGAGTGCAATATACACATATTTATTTTCCACCATTTCACTACGCTCACCATTTCACAAAAAATTCAGGAGGCACAGCTGGATATATTACAGTATGACTCTTAAAATATGCTGTATGTTGGGAGGCAAACACTGATTATTCAACATTCCATAAATATATGAGTGCCTGCCATGACAGAGAGAGACCCTGTCCTGGGGAAAGGCATAAAAAAATGACATGGTGTGTACCCTAACAGACCTTACAGACCAACAGGTGAACAGATACAAACCAACTAAATGGTAGTAACTTAAAACACAAACACTTCTTTTTGATAAGCCCTCATCTAAATGATCCATCTCATCATTTTCTAGCTAAAATGAACAGTGCTTAGTACTGTACTGTTAAGTTATAAAGTTATTCTGCTGTCCTTTAAATAAATGCGTACTTCAAAGCACACATCAGATTAAGATATGAAAGAGATTTAAGAAGCGAATGAATGACAGTGACATATATACATAACAACCACAGGAGACATTAAAATACATACACAAAACACTCTGTGCTGTCCTGCATTGGTTTTTCCACATTCCAGATCATATGAGCCATCTTTTTAATTATGTTTATTTTGAGAGAGAGAGAGAGAGAGAGAGAGAGAGAGAGAGAGAGAGACAGGGTGCGAGTAAGGGAGGGGCAGAGAGAGAGGGAGATGCAGAATCCGAGGCAGGCCCCAGGCTCCGAGCTGTCAGCGCAGAACCAGACGCGGGGCTCGAACCCACAGGCCATGAGATCATGACCTGAGCCAAAGTCAGATGCTCAACCGACTGAGCCAACCAGGCGCCCCATCATACGACCCATCTTTAAGTCATTGGAAAAACAGAAAGATTTTCTCACTTGTATATGTAACCGTTCATTCTCTTCTATCTTCTTTTGTAGATCTTCATCAAAGACGCTCTTCTGCTCTTGACTCAACTGAGAAGAAGATTCTCCACTTTTCTGATGGAAAGAATAAATTATGTCCACATAACTTTCATCCTTTAGGGAAACATCCTAAGGTACACAGATTCTCTATCACCTTAGTAGCCTGTCTCTTCTATGTGTGCACCATTCTCAAACAATCCTGCAAAAGGTATACAATCCATCACTTAACTTTTCCTATTTGACACAAGTAGGAACTGCAAATATTGAAACAAGCAGAAGAGCTTAAAAAGGAGATAAAGGGAATAAAGAACAGATAAGGTTCACTATTCTTTGCAGATCAGTCCGGGAGTGGTTCTATTGGGAGACATAGCAGGCCCAGAAAGCTAGCAATAAAAACATGCTACAAAACATCATTTCGAGTTGATCTTTTGGTTTGGGAAATGACAGTTTTAACAATTCCATGAGTCTGAGTTGTTAAACTCCTTTAAGAAATTGTAATAAATCAGCATTCACAAGGACAAATTCACACAAAATTTCACATAAATATCTGATTTTTAAAAAAATATACAACCATATAAAATAAAGCTATTATAAATAAACGGAGGGAAAAAGCTCAAAAACACCTTCCTTTCCCTTTTTAACTAATATTAACTTTTTCTACATAGAAGAATAGCACTATTTAAGAAAGCCAATAATGAACATTTGTTTTCATGGAATACAAGAGCTGAGACTATTCCAGGGATAGCCTAACAATGAAACTGTGTTCAGACATCAGTCACCACCCTTCTCTGCCTTTCTTGTGCCCTCACTCCTCACTTAAAATGAAGTTACTTACTGATCCAATGTGAGCCAATGACTGGAAAGCCCTTTGAAAATGGAGTAGCTTTATTAAAAATAAAACATTAAATATCCATTATGTTGGGACACAAGAGCTGCACAAAGCAAGACTGCCGAATGACATATTCTGGGTCACAATGCTTCCCAAGTTGGAAAGCTTTAATTAACATTAATTCAGAATTGTTACACCCAAACCTCTGAGAAAACATCCATGGGAGGGGATCTCGCCAACCTGGGGAGGCTGTTTGAACAACCAACATATGGTTGTTCCTTCCCCAAGGAATCTCCAGAGCATGCGTATTTTGACAAAATTTCCCAAGTGATTCTAATAGATACCTGCTTTCACTCTCTCTGTTCTCCATTTATTTGAAAATTACCACTCTAGAGAATTCTTTCATGTAGAGGAAATGTGTATGGAAAGGTACTAACGTATAATTCTGTTGATTGCCTATCATATGGCAAAAACAGTTCCAGCCACCTTTACAGAATCCCATTTACTACTCAACAAACCTGAGAGTATCATCCTCATTTTGCTGATAAGAAAACTGAGGTTGCAAGACTAAAATGACAGATGAAGAATTCAAGCATGGGCTTAACTCCAAAGCCTGTGCCCTTCCCTCCACACCACACTGCTTCAGAGTTGCTATGTGCCTTCTTCTTCCCTCCCATCCTTCTACTCTTACTGCCTCAAGCCATACGTTTGCCAGGTGCCACTCTACATACACACAAGACTTAAAGATTCAATCACTAGCCCCAACCCTTCAAAAAAAATGCAACTTCTTAGTCGCAGAGTGCTCCAAAGTACCAGACCACCCATCTCATGGCAATGAGGATCTTGTCTCACTATACAAACCATAATGGAAAAAGTTTACTTTTACATGGCCACACAAGAATCCTAAATTGGCCTCCTAAGAATAAATACTAAGAAATATCTGCAGCAAACTTTCAAGCATAAGGAATGAGTATTTCGACTGCTACTTTCACATGAGCTGTTACACTTTAACACAGTCTCACATTTGATTTGCCCTACCTTGAGTTAATAGCGACTTAGTGTAACTGAAAGCAGTAAATTTGACCAGTATATACATAAATATATATACAAATAGCAAATGTCTGCTTCCTTGACCCGACATCCAGCCATAATAATGGAAAATTAGGGAATGTGGAGATGAGGTGTTCTGTTAAAACCCAGATGGCCTGTAGATGTCTGTACCTCGCAGACAAGGTCTCACTAACTTGCTTGTATTTGACCTACCTTGTTTTTCTTGCCTCGGGGTTCACTTACAGCCAATTCATCTTGAAGTAGTTCTACCCTCTTGGCAAGCTGCAGATTTCGAAATGTCAAACTGTCCATTTCTTGCTGCAGTTTTCTCAATGACTGATCCTTCATTTTCAGTTGTTCCTACATCCAAGTGAAAACAGACCATTCCTTACAATTTCACCTTAAGGTTTAGAGATAATGAAATTATTTTTGTTTCACTAAAATATTAAAACCTCTTGCTGTAGGGAATTCACATTGTATGTTTATCATGCCAGTTCCATGTTTTCAGCTATTTGGCCAAACCGAGTAAATTTAAAAATAAAAATAAAAATAAAGCATATATATTGAAGTAACAGACAGTCATCAACTTAAAGTAAAATACCTACAACTGTATGTTGTTCCATAATGTTGTTGCGTATGTGTCTGGCAGTGAGGAGGCACAAAGCCTGAGGCTACAATTTTATAAACTTGAAATGTGAGAGAGAACTTCATACTCACTGATGACGCCCTTCAGTAAGAATGGGAAGCAAATTTATTTGCATTCATTTTTTCCCCCATAAATCCGCCCTGAATTTAAGTCAGCCAAAATGAAGTCTTTCCAAGACACTGTGATTTCTCAGGTCAAAAATCAGTATTATCCTAACATGAGAATATTTTTAGATGCCGTTTGCCCTACATCAATTACTTTAAAGTTTTAAGTGAAAATAGAAACAAAATCTATATTTTAAACAACATATATTTCGCTGCCCATTCTGAACTGTTTATACTATAATGGGGTAAGAAAATGGAAAGCTAGGGAAATACTTAGCTTCACTCTATTTTTAAAAAAAATATTATTCTCAGTAACTTTACTTATGACATTCTGACAACTTTGTGTTCACTGGTTATCGAACACAGATGACCAAATACTACTGCATATTTCAAGATGTGTAGGTTTATTACTTTCACTGAAAAACCACTGCAATGCTAAGATGAGGTCAAGCTCAATGATAAACTAATATAAGTATACTGCAACAGAAACCTAGAAACCAAAGTCTGGTATCTGCAACCTACTGACATTATTTGCATGTTGAGAGCAGCCAGAGCGATAGAATAATGTTTCCATTAAGTAGAGAAACAATTTTTCTTTTCTATTGATTGTTAGTAAGCCCTTAATTATTTTTTTAGGTAAACTATGCTCCACGTGGGGCTCAAACTCATGACCCTATGATCACGATATGGAACTCCTGACTGTATGTATGCTCTACTAACTGATCCAGCCAAGCGCCCCTTACTCAGTAAGCCCTTAATTTTTGCTTGCAGTTTAATGGTAAACATAGACCTGCCCATATCCAAATTATCATATATTTCAAATTAAAGAAATCCAAATCAAGGAATGCTGACAGTATCTAACAACTCACTGAAGAGGCAAACCCAATATTATCAAAAGCCTGCTGTAACAGAAGACATCCTAATATTCCCATTGAGCAAACAAGCAAATTGCCATTCTTACTATAACTATAATGACCACTATAATGAATAGTAAAACAGTTATTTCTTTACATCCTTACAATTAATCACCTCTGACTAATGCTTCAACTCCATTAACCAATCATCAATTTCAAAAGACAGCTATTTCAACCTCTCTGTACACCCTAGTTTCTGCAATGGGAGATGATGATAATGTTATCTGCCTTCACAGAGTTGTGTGAAGACTAACTGACAGAGCAGATGTAATGTGCTTGGCACGATGCCTGTTACACAGTGAAGAGTTCAATAGTCACCATCACCAATGTCGCCACCACTGCCACCATCGTAGAGTTAACCAAACAACCAGCAACGGGATGCGGTCATATGCCAGAGTGGGCTACTAAGACACTCCAGGAAATATCTTCCCCAGTTTTAAACATCATTAAGAGAGAGGCAGCCTGGGTGGCTCAGTCATTTAAGTGTCTTACTTCAGCTCAGGTCATGATCTCATGGTTCATGAGTCTGAGCCCCACATCAGGCTTCTTACTGATGGGCACACCCTGCTTGGAATTCTCTCTCCTTCTCCCTCTCTCGATCAAAATAAATTTAAAAACCTAAAATAAATAAATAAATAAATAAATAAACAAATACCTTTAAGAGAGGTAATGACCACTTCTTCAATGATTTAGGCAAAATAATAACTTGACTAACAAATCCTAACTATAAAGCTAATGCTTACTAATCTTGGCTTGGGCGCAGACAGCTTCGGAAGTATGGGTACGGTGTTCTGAGCTGCCTCAGCGCCAAGTCTGTGCAACAGCACCTGAGGACGGGGCACTCTCAAGGCAGAATTCTCTAGGGTAGGGTCCACCACTATAAGTAAAAGTACATATTTCTGGGTTACCCACGTGGAACCACCCAGGATAGGTCACTGGTTGGAAGCTACTCCAGGAAGAAATAAGAGTAAAGGGAATCCTAATCCCTTTTGTCTAAAAATCAGGCAAGGGAAAGAGTGAAGAATAACATAGACAGTATATTTAACTGAAACAGGCCATGAAGAAATCTATATTCTAGAATTAATTTATCAATTAAAAATATCACTAATCAGGGGCCCCGGGGTGGCTCAATTGGTTGAGCATCCAACTTTGGCTCAGGTCATGATCCTGCGGTTCAAGCCCATATCGGGCTCTGTGATGACAGCTCAGAGCCTGGAGCCTGCTTCAGATTCTGTGTCTCCCTCTCTCTCTGCCCCTCCCCTGCTCGCACTCTGTCTCCCTATCTCTCTCAAAAATAAACATTAAAAAATTAAAAAATATATATCACTAAGCAATATTTATGACATGCCTACTAGAATGAGGCAGAAACAAATTCCTTCATCTCCTATTATATTTCTCCCCTCAGTGAACAAAGATGCTGATGATAAAATGTATCACTCAGAGTAACCTGATTTACAGAGGTTATTACTATGAAATACCTCAACCCAAAAGCAAGATCAATGGACTAAATGGTTCACACTTTCAAATCCATTTATTAGGGGACAACCATCTGCTGAATGCTGGGCATATAAATGTGAATAGGACACAGACCCCCTCAGAGTGCTATCTAGTGATGAAGACATATAAGAAGGCCCATTAATTCAGATAAATTTAGCTAAAGAGAGGCCATGAGGTATAAGGGAAAGCACGAGATAAAGTCAAATGATACTTTTGTATACTTTTCAGCAAGGAAATCAAAGTGCATCACGTTCATTACCTAAGCAAGTAGGAAAGTTAAATACAAAAAACTATATTACCTTCTCCTATCCCTAGTGAATCAGTGTCATTGTTGAGACCTTACCAGAAAACCAGCTGAATTCCTTGCATTGAGTATCGCCCAACAATGACTTACCCTCACAGTACAAATATGAAACAGGTTTCTTACCTTTAAAGCAGCAGAATTCGCTTGTTCATCCACAACACCTTTTTTCAGGACCTGATTCTGAGCCCGAAGCTGAAAACAGAGGAAGCAATAATTAATTTTTAATATAAAGCAATAGCAAGGAAATCATTTACCCTTACTTCACAGGATCATTACACTGAGTAACTATCTTCCCACATATATATGAAAATAGAAATATTTGCCCGGAAGAGGATAGTAGATATCATCATTCTGTCATTTCCTCAGATAAGGCACAGAGGCTGAGCTGCCCAATGATGTAATACTAATCAGTGGCAAAATCGAGACTAAAATCCAGTTCTCTTGACTTCCACCCAGTACATGGTTCTTTCTATAAAACCAAGTCACTTCTTTAAAAAAAAAAAAAACAAAAACCAAACACAATAAACTAAGTACTAATACAATAAACTAATATTAAAACTAATAGAAAGTAATACAATAAATAACAAGGTACTGTGTATGCCATTTTCCTTGAACCTCTGGCACACATTCATTTGTAAAATACATACATTCGGACTACTTATAAAACCCTACAGAAAATCAAAGTGTAGGGCATTAAACATGCCCAGCAGGATACTGTGCCTGATATTAGTCATGCAAATATCATCACCCACAATAGCCTCGGGAATGGTACACTTGCAATAAGGCATCAGCTAAGGTAGTATATGAAAGCAACTAAGAAGCAGACTCAATCCAGAAGTCAGTAATAGCAGCTAACATCTGAAAGCTCATTATATACCAGGCGCTGTCCTAAATGCTTTACATGTATCACTTCATTAATCCTTACAACCCTATGAAGTAGGTACTATAATTATGCCCATTTTACAGATGAGCAAACTGAAGTACAGAGAAGTTAAGTAGCAATGCTGAGATTCAGACCCCAGCAGTTTTTACTCCAGAATCATAATGCCATTAGACAATATTGGTTACCATTTTCTAAAGCTACATATAAATGAGAAAAGAAGTAGGCAGGAGAAGTTGGGGGAGTCTCTGAAGAGGTAGGACTTGGGCTTTATTTTTTTAATTGAAGTATAACTGTTTTATTTTTTTTTAATTTTTTTAATGTTTGTTTATTTTTGAGAGAGAGAGAGACAGAGTGCAAGCAGGGGAGGGGCAGACAGAGAGGGAGACACAGAATCTGAGGCAGGCTCCAGGCTCTGAGCTGTAAGCACAACTCAATGTGGAGCTTGAACGCACAGATCATGAGATCATAACCTGAGCTGAAGTCAGGCACTTAACCGACTGAGCCACCTGGGTGCCCCCAACTGTATTTTAAATAAAGCAAACCAATCAAGAATTATGCAGCTAAATGAATTTTCCTTATGTATACCTCTATATAACCACCACTTACAGGGTTTTAAAAGACTAAATCTCCTTCTATAGTAAACAGAAAGTTCTCAGCAAGGATAATGCTGAGCATGTAGGTATATACACAAGTCCAATGTAGCCAAAGCAAAAGGTTTACAGACTAATAATCTAACGGTGCAGTAGGGAGACAATGGAAGACTTTCTCTGAGAAAAAGAACGCATGGGATGATTTTATCTGTGCGCTTAAAAAAAAAATCTACTACCTCTACATAACTCAGATCTGTCTCCTGAGAACAGAAATGACCCTCCTCTGTGCCAAAAAACAAACAAACAAAGAAAAATAGGAATATCTGAATACTAAATCTTAAGCTGAGTATGTGAAACTCATTAGAAAATTTAGCTAAGAATTCAAGAAGAAAAGCAGGAATACTACAGGATATTCAACAGCTTGAGCAAAATGCAGATTTAAAAAAATAAGCTTTTCTATTTTTAGAAAGTTAAAGATACAGTTCACTACCACAACAGAAAGAAGACCCAAATCTTGCTCTGCCAATCAGTAGACAATACAAACTTGAAAAATTCACTTAACCGTTCTGAATCTCAGTTAAATGGTCTATAACATGGGTGAATACAGCTACCCTATCTTCTTTCTTCTGACGTTGTTGTGAGAACCAGAAAAAGAAACTTACATGAAAACACTTTCTAAATCTTAAAAGTCCCCACGAATGGAAACAGAACTTTTTTTTTTTAATGTTTACTTATTTTTGAGAGACAGAGTGCAAGCAGGGCAGGAGCAGAGAGAGAGGGAGATGCAGAATCTGAAGCAGGCTCCAGGCTCTGAGTTGTCAGCACAGAGCCCGACATGGGGCTCGAACCCACGAACCATGAGATCACAACCTGAGCCAAAGTCAGATATTTAACTGACAGAGCCACCCAAGAGACCCAAAACAGAACTCTTATTACTAGAATGAATCAGAAGGATAACAGATAACATTTATGAAAGCTTGCCTGGTATAAGGCATTGTGCTAAATGATATGGTGGAAAGAAGTGGTCTGCAAAGAGCTTACAACTTAAAAGGCACAATGAAAGATAACTAGCAGGACTTACTAGAACTTCACTTCCCTACAAGAAGGATTGGCAAACTAAGGCCTGTGGGCCATACTGGCCTGCTACCTAATTTAAAGTTTTACTGGAACAGAAACACAATCATTTGTGTATTGTCTATGGGTTACTTTTGAGCTACAATGACAGGGACGAGTAGTTGCAACAGAAAATGTATGGCCCTAGGCCTTATATAGTTACCATTAGTCTCTGTACAGAAAAAGTTGGGGCATCCCTGCTCTAGAAGTTCAGAAAAAAGAGGTATGACTTTAATATTGACTTCCATCATGTAGTATTTTCCTTGTGCAACAGTATCAACACACTCTTGAATATGTGCTAGGTAACAGAATTCAATAATAAATACTCTCAAACCCACACAGCCAAAAGATGGCAATGACATCTCTTATTAAACTGCTCAGTTTTAATTTTACTTTTTAAAGTAGTAAATTTTACATTTACTAATTTATGTTTAACTTCTGTACTCATCTCCCAATTGTCACCAAACTATCATTCATGGTAGACTAGAGCATACTTCCCTGTATTTCCTGCCTACAATGAAAGATCAATACCATGGATAGAGGAGGCAATCCATCAATTTTTAGTTAATTAATCAAATTAAATACTGTATACAAAAGGTGTTTGAATGTAATACATTATACATCTATAAAGCTGTCATTATTTTAACAGTACCTCTCTGGCAATTCTCCAAATGACTTGAACCCTCAAAAGCCCTGAGCCTAACTCCCTAAACACCACTATGCAGACTACTCTATGTAACTCTGGTTCTGGAACAGCCCAGCTTCAGTCAGGCTTATCACAAAGCTATTTCGAGAGAGAGAGAGACAGAGAGAGAGAGAGAGAGAGAGAGAGAGAGAGAGAAAGTGGTAGTAAGTCAACTATGATCTCTCTCCTGCCACTTTGACAATCTGGGATAGGATACCTGGCCCAAGGTTAGGGGTTTACTATGTCCAAGAACAAACTGTTGCAAGAGTTTGTGGGGAAAGAGAGATGAATCACACATACACATTTTCTCATCTAATCCTCAACAATCTCCTGTGTTAGAATCACTTAATTATTTCATACCAGGAACATTTTGACATTTTACATGTTTTACAACCCTATAAAACAAACTAATAAACATATAGCTTTCCTTCATTACAAAGTAATGTTGCAACATACAACCCTAAGCCCATCCCTACGCCTCACCAAAACCTGGATTCAAAACTTCAAAACACTGAAGTCACCTGCAGACCCCAGCTTCAGAATCTTTGGTCTGGATGATCCCTAAAATTCCTTCCAGTCCCAACATTTTAAGTATTCCAAAGTGCTGGCAATCTCACTTGGTCTACCTACTTACTTGTTCTTCCCCCTTGGAAGGGGATAAAATACCTGTAGGCTATACAATACCAGGTAGTGGTGGCTGGAGTTGTCACTGAGGCAGGAAAGAAACCTTCTTCTCTCAGACTTGCCCTCAAATGGAACCCGTCTGCTCCTGCTCCTATGCAAGGAAACTCATTAGAACAAATCCCACCCCTAAATCCTGTGATCTAGCTGACTCACCAGTGACGAGAAAAGTAAATCAGTTGGACTAAAGAGGAAGAGTAAGACACCCCTGGCTTTTCTAAGGCCTTACTATTCAAAATGTGGTCTGCAGACAGTTACAATAGCATCACTTGGGAGCAGATTCTTAGGCCCCGCCCCAGACCTACTGAACCAGAATCTGAAGTTCAACAAGGTCTTCAGGTGAGTCAGAGACATTCTGTGTTTGTGATGTACTCATCTAGGGGTTAAACTAGCACTTTCTCACAGGGTGGCCAAGAGCCACATGTGCCTAATTGAATTTAAATAAAATCTAACAGGGGCACCTCAGTGGCTTAGCTGGTTAAGCATCCAACTCTTGAATTCAGCTTAGGTCACGATCCCAGGGTCTCAGGATTGAGTATCACGTTGGGCTCTGCACTGAGTGTGGAGTCTGCTTATGATTCTCTTACAGGGCACCTGGGTGGCTCAGGTATCCAACTCTTAATATTAGCTCAGGTCTCACGATGGTTTGTGAGATCAAGCTCCACGTCAGGCTCTGAGCTGACAGCACAGAGCCTGCTTGGGATTCTACCTCTCTCCTTCAAAATAAATATTTAAAAAAGTAATAATAAATAAATAAAACCTAACATTCTGTTCCTTAGTTGTACTAGCCACATTGAAAATACTTAATAGCCCCATATGGCTAGCAGTTACCCTACTGGACAGCATAAATACAGAACATTTCATTCTTATAGAAAGTTCCATTAGATAGCACTGAACAATGCTATTTTCCAGTCAAACTTCACTAGTGAACCCTACACATGAGGGCAAAAAACAAAAACAAAAAAATAAAACTGATACTAGATTTTAATCCAAGATACTAGATTTTAATCCAGCTCCTGAGTTGATTTCCCTTACAGCAAGGGGCAATTAATCAGGTTCCACCAAGCTCCAACCAAACATGCCAAATCAAAACTGACCCTTCACCAATATGAATAGCTCTTTCCTAAGAGTGTAAATCTAAAAAGCTCCCAAAGGCAATCTCTTTCATAACTAAAAGTAGCACCAACTGCAAAGTAAACTGTTAAGAGAAATCATGGATGTCTGACTTTCCCAATGGTTTTTACTGCCTCAAAAAGAGCTTCAAAAAGATTAACTGAGGAAGAGCTAATACTGATACCATTCCTTGAGCAATGGTTCTCAAACTTTGGTGTGCATCAACATCATTGCACAGGTTTTTACACACAGATTGCTGGGTTTAACCACCAGTTTTAGATTCAGTAAGTCCCAGGTGGACCTGAGAATTTATAATTCTAACTCATTCCCAGACGCTGATGATGCTGGGGCCACACTCTGAAAGACACTGACCCAGAGTGAAACATACATTGAGAAAACAGAACTTGAAACATGCTTATACACATAACATGATGCCAGGCAGGGATACAGGAGCTCCTACAAAGAAAGCAGGCTGAAACCAACAGAGCCAGGACTCAGTGCTCTAAGCCTCTCTTCTCTATGAGGTATACCTGAGCATCAGAAGCAGACCAGGCCAGGGCACCTGGGTGGCTCACTCAGTTAATTGTCCAACTCCTGATTTTAGCTCAGGTCATGATCTCACAGCTCATGAGTTCAAGTCTCGAGTTGGGCTCTGCACTGACAGTGTAGAGCCTGCTTGGGATTCTCTCTCTCCCATGCTCTCTCTCTGCCCATCCCCTGCTTACACTCTAAATCTCTCTCTCAAAATAAATAAACAAACATTAAAAAAAAGAAGAAGAAGAATGGGGCACCTGGGTGACTCAGTCAGTTAAGCATCCGACTTCAGCTCAGGTCATGATCTCATGATTCGTGAGTTTGAGCCCCACATAGGGCTCTGTGTTGACGGTTCGGAGCCTGGAGCCTGCTTCAGATTCTGTGTCTCCCTGTCTCTCTGCCCCTCCCCTGCTAGCACTCTGTCTCTCTCTCAAAAATAAATAATAAAACATTAAAAAAAAAAAAAAAAAAGCAGCAGCAGACCAAGCTGTGGAAGAGACACCATGTAAGAAATGATCTTTGATTCTTAATCTACAATGTAGTAACTGAGGCCTTGATTAGCTTTCCCTCACATCTTAAAGAAGTAGCTTGTATCTCTTACCAATTAACTCCATAAACCTCTAAAATTCAGTTACCTACACCTTTTCCCTCCCCTGAACTTTATTAAACCTGAAATTTCAAAAGCCTCCAATGACCTCCTAATTGCCCAAACTACTAGGGTCTTAATCTCTACATTCACTGCCCTTTCCATTAACACTCAATATTTTAGCAATCAGCCTCAGAAATTCTCATCTGCTTTGGCCTCCCATGGTCCATCTTTTATCTAACTAAACTTTCAGTTTCCTTAATGGGAGCTCCTCAGACCATTTTTTTCCTTCTTGGGAGGGAAAAATATATGATCACAGTTCCCAGAAAGAAATGGGCCCCCTCCTGGAAAACAGGCTGAGATCTGCATTAAATCAAAACAAAGAGATTCTGCAAATGTCCTTGGTTTAGGGATCATGCTTGTTGCTCTCTTGCTTTGTAGCCTCCTTCTACTGTTTATGAGGAAATGTTTTGTCTTCGTATCCTAAATAAGGAAAAAGACATAACTGGATTTCAACATTAGCCCACAATGTCTGCACCAGAGAAGGTAATAAAAGGCAGAAAGCCCCTTCCACAGGCTCAGAGCTGAAGGTGGCATAGATTTTACCTAGGAATTGCTTGGCACTAGAATTGACAGAGAATAAAAACACATGCAATCTTTTGACCAACCTCTGTTCTCTTACGTTCTGAAATTTCCATCACATTGCAATTAAAAAGATGAAAAATGGTCTAGCCTAGTTGGGGAGATAAATAACCTCAAGTCTGGCAGACCTCCTTAGAGTCTCCTTAGCATCCCCTCCTTCTTTCACATGCTTCCCACCCATGTTCCCCAAAGAGTCTACCTAAAGTGTTCCACCCTGATTAACTCTTGCAGTTCAACTACTGTCTTCATAGGAACTATTCCAGAAGCTCTGGCCATTGTCCTGACTTTTAACCAGTCCATCTCCACTAGAAATTTTCAGCAGTTACTCCAACAACACCTCAAGCTCCTATGTGAACAAGAGAACTTTAATGTGCCTGCCGACCTTAAAATTCTATAATTGCATCTAACCTTTAATACACCCCTTTACTCCAAACTGCCTCAACTTCCTGCCAGTGGCATCTGTCAGTAGCAGTCATATCCCCTCACCTCAGACCAGCAGGGTCAACTCTCAGTCTCCCCTCACTCACCACATCCCACAGAATCAATGAGACACCACGATGAGTGCCTCCTACACTCTACATTCTTCATAAATTTAGTGCTATGTACCAACAAAGCAGTAAAAAAAGGTAAGTGAAAAGGTACTTTAATCATAATTCCTAAATCTAGGTCCTCCTCTCCACCTCAACAGTCACTAATTTGATTCAAGCCTGTATTACACTCCTCAAAACTATTCCAACAGCCTACAGTCTGGTCTTCTTTTCACCAATCTTTCCCTTTCAATTCATCCTCCACATAGTTACCAGTTCCCCTCCTAAAAGTAACACCATTACCCTGATTAAAAACCTTTGACATTACTCAAAAGATAAAGTTCAAACATATTTAACATCCACAACCCTTTATGATCAGGTCCAAATTAACTCTCCAACTATATTTCACCAATCTTGCCATGTATCTTAATGTGCTTTCGTGTCTGCAAACATAGCCCTTTCCCTTTGCCTGGGATGCTACCAACCCTCCCTCTTCCCTACTTCCCAGTTAACTTCTTCAACCCTTACCCTCCATCTCTTCTGTGCTCCCACTGAACCAACACTTGTCATACTGTATCATAAGGATGTACAATGTTTGAACATCCTATTAAAGGGTGCTCCTTAAACTGGAACTCTGCCTCACTCAACAGACCATGGCGGGCCGTTCACAGAAAGCACATAATAAATGTCTGTTAAATGAAAGAGCATCTATATCCAAACAAATAAAATCTTCCAAGTTCGTAATACTTTGGGGAGGCTATGTAATTATTTCGGCAATGCAGTCACTGCTTAAGACATTTTTAGAACTCTCTTTGGCCATCTGGAATTGTCTTCTGAGATTGTTTACTCCCTGGAGAAGAAAACCAGTCCCTTTACTTTATATTCATAAAACATTTTCACCCACAAATAGTAGAGCCAAGTTTGAGTACCCTTCTTCACCGACCTTCTTCATCATATGGATGTTTCAAACAACTTCTGACCCTTTCAAACAAGAAAATATTCCCTCAAAGGTTGAAAACTTGCCATCACTGACATTGTGCTACAGGCTCTTAAGACCAATTCAAATGGAAATGCAACAAGTTTTGCCCGAGGTAGCATCAATGAATAAGTATCTTATCTCAAAAGACTCCCATTTGATGGTGAAAAGAGGTAAGTGTGTATGTTTAGGCACAGCTTTTATTTTTCAAACAATATTTCCTTTCACCTTGCTGAGGATTTGTTAAATGAAATCCTAAGGAAATAATGCATCCGTTTCTCCAAATTGTAAACAGGGGGCTAAGTCTTCCCATTGCCCCCATGATAAAAGGTCACAGAAAACTAAGCTTAATGAATGCTAAATCAATTTCTGAAGATGTGAGATTCTTTTATAACTTCATTAGAATATTCTTAGGGCAGCAACACCTTAGAAGCAGCACCACCCTTTTCCAAGGAAAGGGTTCCATCATTTAAAGACGGGTGCCATAAATACGACAAAGGGGCAGGTCCCTAGTTTGCTTAATTCAGCATGTATTGAGCACCCGGGTGCTCTGCCCCACTCCAGGTGACCGAGGGAAAAGAAAGAAAAAAGGACACAGCCCTAGCACTCAAGCTTTCAAAATCATCTCCAGACAACATCTTGCCAATGCACTGAATACATTCGTAACCACCCATCCCCAGTGAGACAGTTTACACGAATGGCTCTTTTCACCCTCCCGAATTGAGTGGGGACACATAAATCTCTTTTATCTTCATCTCATCTCTGTGAGAAGGAAGAAAGCTTGATCTTTCCCATCACTGGGCTGGGAAGATTGAGGAAGCAGCAGTGGAGGGGTTGGTCCTTACCCTTCCCTTCCCCTCCCGACTAGCACCAAAGGCAGAAGCCAGGAAGCTGACACCCCAGTCCCAAGCCCGCTAGTTTGGTGAGAAGCAAGAATCAAACTCCTGCTCCTTCCCGCAGAAACGCACACGGACCGAGACGCGGCCCGGCCCCATCTCCTGGGAGCTGCAGGTGGAGGCATGGTAATGGTGGACAGAGAAGCCAGAGGAGAGGAGGGGCAAGCGAGCGTGTCCCCTTCGCCGTTCCCCTCCGTCCCGACGAGTAGCTGCCAAGGCAACCCGAGGCCGCAGGGCCGGGGACCCCCTACTCCCCGCCCACGATGGATACCTTCGAGTACTCCTGAGCCAGCTTCTGGTACTTCCCCTGCAACTCTGCGGAGGCCATGGCCTCCCCCGCCCCGTCCGGGCCTGGCTGCCCAGGCCGCTCAGCCCCGCCCCCCGCCCCCAACCCAGACACGCTCCCCAGTTGGGCTCCGCCAGCGCCTGCCCGTTCGGCCACCGCCGCCGCGCCTCCTCCTCCACTTCCGGGTTCGCCGGGTGGGAGGAAGGCGGATGGGGACCAGGGGCGGGGCGACTACTGGGGGCGGGGCAGCGTCTGGGCGTCCCCGCCCCACCCTCCAGCGCCTGAGCACGTGCGTGCGCAGGCTCGCTGGCGCGCCAGGGCTCTGCCTCTAGGACCAGGGGGCGCCATCTTGTCGCATGGCCCAAGATGGCGGCCTAGAATGGAGAAGGAAAGAATCAAAAAAGGAAGAGAATGACGGGAGCCCACAGAATGGGCGGGGGACTGAGGAGAGAGGCGGTGGTTGCCAAGAGCAAAGGACCGGAAGAAGAAACATTCTAAGTGCATCAAGAATTCTGGCGGATCTTCTCTCCCCCCCCCCCCACCCCTGCTGGTTCTCATGGCAACCGTGTGGCGTTTGATGGTTATAGCTTTCAGAACGTACTTGGAGAGAAAGACATTTATGTTCCTTTATCTCCTTATCCGGACATGGTAGCACCAGACATGCTTTGCGTTGTAAACTGTCAGACCTCCCCCAGACTTATAACGCTTGCTGCGGCCACCCTCTCCTGTTCCAGCCCAGACAAACCATTGGCTTATATTTTGACATTGAAGTTTTCTTTGTGAACACTCTCTACCCACTGTATCCGCTCACCCCGTCCCCATGATCACACCACATCAGAGTCTTTTTCAGTGAATTGGGTAAAAAGGCATTAGGAAATTTTAGGGAATGACTCCAGCCATTCCTGCAGATAGGGTGGATGATAACGACAAATAACTGGAGAACTGAAGCAAAAAATAGTCTGCGTGAGGTATTTTTTGCCGCTTTTCTTTAATTAAAAGCTTGCCTCCATTGATCTAATGGAGCATCTAGTGTATATTCGGTATTGTTCTAGGCATTGCATTTATTGCAATATTAAAATGTTAATTGATAGAGGAATAAATAAGTGTGTCATGAATTACTACACAGCAGTTAAAACTAATGACCTAGATCTGTTTATGTCTGTATAAATCTGTATGTCAACATGACCAAATACTGTGTTAGCAAATTGCATTATACTGTAGCATGAAAAGATACGTTTAAAAATAGAAAACATTTGTATTGTGCATGAACACGTGAAATGTAGGAAAAATAGGAAAACAAGAACTGGGCTGATATACATCAAATTCTGGATTCTGGTCGGTCACCTCTAGTGAGAAAAAGAGAAAAGGAAATGAAACAGGAGAACAAAGGAGCATAAACTTTATTTTTTTTAAAGTAAATATGACAGGATGCTAACATTATCTATGTAGTAGATACAGAGATCTTAGTTATATTGGCATTTTAGGATACTTGAAATTTTCCATGATTAAAAAAACTATTTGTGCCATCCTGGTTTCTTGTTCGGCTATCAGTAAACCTGGGATTTTATAGTGAAAGACTGAGCCTATATGAATTTTTTAGCCATTGCAATATATAAGAGGATTACAAACTTTAAAAAAAAATGTTTTTGTTTTTTAATTTACTAATAGCCAAGTCCTACGTCCCCCAAACTTTCAGAACAATCCTTTTAAATCATTATTATTAGTTTTCCATGACACCACCAAGCGGCAGAATTAAATATTGTAAGTATATTTTTCTGGCTTGTAATGTAATGGAATTTTCAATCGTTTAAACATAAACTGCCATCTCAGAAACAACATTCCAACGAAAGAATGTGCAACTTTGTCTAGAGAGCATGTGTGAGTTCATTTTATTGAAATGAGAAATTTACTTTCCACTGCTTGGTGTAGTTATTCTGTCAGATGCAGATGTAGTGTTTTCAAATCCCAATTGCTAAGTCTGAATTAATTCTCTCCTTCAAAAAACACCTTTGAGTGAAAAGGCAAGCCACAGAGTGGAAGAAGATGCTGGCAACATATTTATCCAACAGAGGGCTCTTGGTCTCTTATTCAAATATATAAAGAACTCTTAAAAATCAATAAAGAGAAAGGCAATCAAAAACAAAAACAGGCAAGAGACTTCAACCAGCATTTCACAAAAGAAGATATACAAAAGTCCATTAAACATGCAAAATGGCATTCAGTTTTCATTAGCTATCAGGAGGAAGTGAAATTAAAACCACAGTGAGATACCATTTGCACCCACACAAATTGCTAAAGTTAAAAAGACTGTGTTAGGATACAGAACAGGATAAACTCTCATAAAATGCTGGTAGGAATATAAACTGGAAAAATCATTTAGGAAAAGATTTTGGTATTATTTACTCACCTGAAAAGGTACATATTCATGATCTAGCAATTTAACTCTTAGGTATACAGTAAAAAAAAAAATGCATTTATTCACCAAGAATATTCATGCCAATATTATTAATAAAAGCCAAAAAATTATCTATTAACAGAATAGACAAATGACTGTACATTCATATGATGGAATACTAAACAGCAATTTTTGAAAAACAACTATAGGGGCGCCTGGGTGGCTCAGTCAGTTGAGTGTCCCACTTTGACTCAGGTCATGATCTCACGGTTCATCCTCTGTCTCCTTCTCTCTCTGCCCCTCCCTTGCTCATGCTCTCTCTCTCAAAAATAAAGTTAAAAAAATTAAAAAAAATAATAATAAAGTAAAAAAGCTGAACTATAGCTACAGCTAACTACTGGATGAATCTCAAAATACAATTCAGAACAAAAGAATACAGATCCCCCCAAAAAGTTATATTGCATAACTTCATTTATATAATGTTCAAAAAAAATGGCAGAATTCAATTTTAAGGTTCAGGGATGTGTGCTTGGGTAATAAAACTAGGGGAAAAAAATAAGGAAGTGAAAACCATAACGTGAGAAACCTGATTGGAAGGGAGCATGAGATTGGACTTTGGGGGTGTTAGTGTTGTTTCTGTGTGAAAATTACACAGCTGTTAACTTTGTGATAACTCTTCATCAGGTACATTTCTGATTTGTGTACTTTTTTGTATGAGTGTTACATTTCATAATAGCAATTTTTTTTAAGTCTCAATTATCTCATATGCTTGCCGATAATAGTGCCCAGCCTGTAAACATTGTATAATTATGGAGAATGGTGTAAATGAAGGTTGCTTGGAATTACTGTAAATATGCAAGTGCTATGATGATCACTAAATCATTTAAAAATCATAATTGTTTGAGGATTTTTGTTTTCAGCTACAGGTATGAGAAACTGAACTCAAACTAGCTTGGACCCAAAGGGGGAATTTACTAGAAAGATGTGTGAATAGCTCACAGAAAAAACAGGAAAAAAAAAAAAAAAAAAAGGAGCACAGGATCTCAAGTACAACTTAGATCAAGGATCTGACTCTCACACTCTCAATTATGTGCTCCTTTCCTCAGGTCTTCCTTTACTTCCTCGAAGTAGCAAACCAAAGTGGCCCACTGGCCCTGAGCCTCCTGAAAGAGACTAAGCTGGTTAGTTCCAGTTTGAAAAATCCTAGGGAAGATCTCTGACTGGTCCAGCTTGGGTGAGATGCCCATCCTTGGCGCCATCAGCTCTGGCATGAATTCTCAGTCACAGAAGGACAGGCAGGTCAGCTGGGAAACCCCTAGGTCCTGACCAAGCTGAGAGAGACTAGATAACTCTTTCCCCAAATGACTTCTATGGCAGATGTCACCAGGGTAAGCAAGGGACACACCACCACAGGGTCCAGTAGGGGCCAGAAAGCAATACCAGGACCCCTTGATGCAGACCCAAGGTTGCCTGCCCCACCTTCAAGGGTACAGTGTACTCTTCACAAACCTGGAAGCCACCTTGGGAGGTAAGAGAGAGGGGTCAAAACTCAGAATAAATGAGCTTTTCCTGAAAGGAGGGACTATTGTAAACTAAACTAAATAAATAAATAAACAAACAAACCAACCAACAAACAGTTTTGACTGAAGAGACTAGGTAATTATTAATAATTTATAATAATAATTATCATATAATTATTATGAATTAGGCTTTCCTCTTCCAACGAAGAAGAGATTGTAAGAGACCAGATCTGCCATAGAGAAAGGAAAGGCTCCATTTCTCTGCACATCTAAGCATACTATGAGCCAATTATAGTCACACAGCATGAGTAAGAAAAAGTTTTGGTTTGTGCTATTCAAAGTCCGTCCTGAACAATAAAAGATCTGGCATAAAACAAGACGTGAGGACTTCTTCATGCATCACAAAAGGATAATGATGGAGAACAGAGCTGTTGGCCATTAGTTTAATGTTGAGGAATAGACAATATATATTAAATAAGATGTCTTAAAAACACACACACACACTTAAAATAAAGTTATTCATTGATGAAAATGTTGTGACCAGAGGTGTGCAGAAACCTAACCCTGTATTTTTTAACCTTGTTAATTGCTAATTCAGTGTTTATGGCAATTTTAGAATGTAACTATTTCGAAGTAATGGGAATCAAATGTAATGTACATACATTGAGAACAGTGTGGAACTTCCCGTGGTCACACAGTAACCAATTATGCCGTGGGGTTACATAGAAGATATTGTCAATCTCTGGGTGCACATTATTTCTTGGTGCAAAAAGCCATATGTTTTCCATCTTAGCATACATTTGAAAATCAAGAACTTCTTTCAAGCTTCAAAGCTCTATCTTTTGAAATCCTACATTCTATTCATAATAACCTGCTGTATGTAGCAGCTCCCACAACATTGAAAAACCAGCTAACCCCACCCACATTTCCCCACACAGACGTTAAGATAACTAAGTAACGATTTTCTCTGGTCTAGTTTCACAATTCCCATGGCTCCTCACCCACCACACCTACTACTAAGATAATGAACAACAAAGAGACTTTGCATGGGTGAATGTAAGGAAAGGACTAAAGAAGGCGACCTTTGGGCCTTTTGTTACAGCATGTTGTCCTTGTGTTTTCTATGTTTTTAATCCAGTGGGAAAATGCATATCACTGTACAGTGAAATTAAAGAAGTGGGGGAGAAAGACAAGAACTTTCTTCCACTTAATTTTCTCTTGAGCAGCTAGCTCCAAAGTTCAGGTTTTGTAATGAGCACACAGTGAGGCAAAATCTGAACAGAATCTGATGATTTGCAACTTTGAGGAGCTCTATTAAAAATAGGAATTCTGGACTTGAAGTTTTGCAAGTCTTTCCTTTGGTGGTGCCCTAAGGCTTTGCCTCCCTCAGTCACAGTAAGACAGAAGAAAGACAGAATAAACACAGAACCCTGTGACGTAGCTTGTCCAAAGTTACATGGCAGGCACTGGTAGAATCATGACTAGAATCCAGGTCCTTTGCCTCTATTACAGGCTGTATTTTCTGTAAAGTTAAGTGAGACATCTTTTACTATTTATCTTAAACAATCAGAAGGTGAATGAGTCCTAAATTAGGCGTGAGGATGCCAAAGGGTGCATTATACTCCTTCCTTGGTATTTATTTGGACTTGTGCCTTCATGAAATAGATACCATTGGAGCTCTTTAAAGGGAAGGGGCAGAGGTTGGTCTAAGAATGCAGGGGTTTGCACAATAAGAACCACCTCACATCTGTCAGAATGGCTAAAATTAACATCTCAGGTAACAACAGATGTTGGCAGGGATGTATAGAAAGAGGAACCCTTTTGCACTGCGGGTGGGAATGCAAACTTGTGCAGCCACTCTGGAAAACAGGGTGGAAGGTCCTCAAAAAATTAAAAATAGAACTATCCTATCATCCAGAAATTATACTACTAGGTATTTATCCAAAGGATACAAAAATGATAATACAAAGGGGCACATGCACCCCAATGTTTATAGCACTGCTATCAACAATAGCCAAAGTATACAAAGAGACCAAATGTCCATTAATCGATGACTGGATAAAGAAGATATGTGGTATATATACAATGTAATATTACTCAGTGATGAAAAAGAATGAAATCTTGCCATTTGCAACAACGTGAATGGAACTAGAGTGTATTATGCTAAGTGAAATAAGCCAGTCAGAGAAAGACAAAAATATTATTTCACTCATCTGTGGAATTTAAGAAACAAAACAGGCGAACATAGTTGAAGGGAAGCAAAAACAAGATAAAAACAGAGAGGAAGACAAACCATAAGAGACTCTTAAATACAGAGAACTGAGGGTTGCTGGAGGGGTGTTGGGAAGGGGGATGGGCTAAACGGGGGATGGGCATTAAGGAGGGCACTTGTTGGGATGAGCATTGGGTGTTTCATGTCAGTGATGAATCACTAAATTCTACTCCTGAAACCATTACTACACTATACGTTAACTAACTTGGATTTAAATTTAAAAAATTAATTTAAAAAATAATAAAGAAGAAGAAAGAAACAACTTCTGCTCTTAGAAGTAAATTCTTAATTATGTAAAAAAAAATAATAATGCAGGGGTTTGTTTCATAATCCAAGGACAAAGTCTGGGGGCAGGGAGGGTAGCAGAAACATTTTACTTCTCATTCTTTATATCACCCCTGCTCCCCTGTATCTTGGCTTCATTATTGTTTTTTCCCTTCTCTTTTTTTTTTTAATTTTTTTTTTTACGTTTATTCATTCTTGAAAGACAGAGACATGGTGCGAGCAAGGGAGGGGCAGAGAGAGAGGGAGACACAGAATCTGAAGCAGGCTCCAGGCTCTGAGCTGTCAGCACAGAGCCCAACACGGGGCTCAAACCCACAAACCGTGAGATCATGACCTGAGCCAAAGCCGGATGCTTAACCGACTGAGCCACCTAGGCACCCCTTTCCCTTCTGTTAAGACTGGTTTTCTCTGTGTCCGAGTCTGATGGGGTAATGGTCACACACACCCAGATTTCTATAAATTAACCTACTACATCTTTTTTAAGTTCGTGACTTTTTATTATGGACAGTTTTACAAACACATACGAAAGAAGAGAGGATAATATAATGAGCTCCCATGTATCTATAACATAGCTTTAACAATGATGGACTCTTGTGCTCGCTTCGGCAGCACATATACTAAAACAATGATGGACTCTGGCCTACAACCCCATCCATGTTCTCCCACCTCACTTGATTAACTTGAAACAAATCCCATTCATCGTATTATTTTATACCTAATGTTTCATTATGTACCTCTAAAAGACTCCTTAGTTTACATTATTATTAACGAAAGTGCGTACTTTATTAGTATTCTTAGTCTTTACTAATGTTCTGTTTTTGTTTGTTTGTTTGGGGTTCATATTGTAACTTTTTATTTACTCTTCCAGATGGAGAGTTTTCAAATTCAAATACAAATCTTTTTTTTTTTTTTCATTGAAGTATAGGTGACACAATGTTACATTACTTTCAGGTGTAGGACATACTGACTCAGCAACTCTATGCATCCTGCTGTGCTCCCACCAAGAGTAGCTTCCATCTCCTGATGTCCATTTTCTGGTCCTCTTCTCTGTAACAGTTTCTTGGGCTTTCCTTGTTTTTGATGACCTGGACAGTTTTGAGTAGTACTCCTCAGGTATTTTGTAGAGTGTGCCTCAATTGGGATTTATCTAATGTTTTCTCATAATTAGACTGGAGTTGGCTAGGTTTTTGGAAAGAAGACCAAAGAGGTAAAGTGCCATTCTTAGTGCCATATCATAGATCACATCAAGGGCAATACAAGCAACATGGTAATCTTGATCATCATGATAACCTACGAGGTGTTAATCTCAATCATCTATTAGACTTTGGTATTAGGGAGTTCCATTTACTTAAGCAAGGAGCCTCTTCTTTCTCCATTCTTCTGCCTTTAAATTCTGATTTTGCTTTCTCTGGAGTGCTGGCCCATACACTGGCTGTAAAACAAAGGATATATGTTGAGGGACAATAGGTGATAAAACCAGATATGGGAAAACAGGATGTACTGACCTTTTTCATTTTGTTTTTTGAGTAACTTCTATGCCCAACTTGGGGCTCGAACTCATGACCCTGAGATCAAGAGTTGCATGCTCTACCATCTGAGCCAGCCAAGTGCCTCACATATTAGCTTTAAAAAGTTTGTCCTTTTGGCAAGGGATGGAGGGGAGGTAGAAGAGATGGAGAGTAAAGATTTAGCTTTTACATTTTTCAAAGTCCTCTCCTGAATTCAGTAGTATGGGCATGCTCAGTGTGTGTGTGTGTGTGTGGGGGGGGTGATCGTGGTGGTGGTGGTAGTAGAGTAGAACACACATCACATAAAATTGATAATTTTAACCATTTTTAGGTGCACATTCAGTGGCATTAAATATACTCATATTTTTGTGCAACACCATCCAGGTCCAGAACTTTTTCATCTTTCCAAACTGAAATTCCATATTGTTAAACCCTAACCCCACACTTCCTTCTCCTCCCAGGCACTGGCAACCACCAGCCTATTTTCTTTTCCTCTGAATTTGACTACTATAACATCTCGTGTAAGTGGAATTCTACAACCCTTGTCCTTTTGTGCCTGGCTTATTTTACTTAGCATATGATCATGTTTCATCTATGTTGGAGCATGTGTCCAAATTTCATTCCATTTTAAGACTGAATAATACACTACATCTTATTTATCCATTCATGCATAAATAAACATTTTTTAATTAATAGCCATCCTAATGGGCATCAAGCAGTATCTCACTGCGGTTTTGATTTGCATTTTCCTAATGATTGTGATGCTGAATATCCTTTCATGTGCTTATTGGCATTCTTAATTTTTAAAGATGCTTTACCCTTGTCTATTGTTTATTTGCATACTGCACTGCAAATTTCACCATCTTGCTCCTTGCCAGTGTCACACAGAGGGGCAGAGTAAGGACATAAGCCTCTCTGACTCTGTAAGTGGCCCTCTGGGGACAGATTTGAACTGCCTTTCTCTACAGCTCTACAAATAGTACCAATCAGCAGGCCTCAGCTGAAGCAACTGAGGCTACCTAAAAATGGCCTTCAAACTGTCCTCTCTGACTCTAGGCCACCCTCCTTGTTGCCATAGATTGCTAGCTTCACAGATTAGGAACGGTTTCCTATTCCCATAGGAAAACACCTAATCCTTAGGCCCTGCCCACCTTTCCCACACTGCTTCACTGCTCATGATTTTCTTTTCTTTCTTTCTTTCTTTCTTTCTTTCTTTCTTTCTTTCTTTCTTTTTTTGTGTGTGTGTGTGTTTATTTTAGTTTTGAGAGTGAGAGACAGAGTGTGAGCAGGGGAGGAGCAGAGAGAGAGGGAGACACAGAATCTGAGGCAGGCTCCAGGCTCTGAGCTGTCAGCACAGAGCCCGACTTGGGGCTCAAACCACGAATCATGCATGACCTGAGCTGAAGTGGGATGCTTAACTGACTGAGCCACCAAATTCCCTTCAATGCTTGTGATTTTCAATCTGCCTCCTCAGCACTCTTCTGTCTGTGTGTGCACCCCTTCTCTTGCTCTAAATGGCTTCCCTGCTCCCCGCCATCTGGACAAATACTTCACCATAGTAACTCCTTCTCCTCCTTCTCAGTTATCCTTTCTCTGAAGTCCTTTAGCACTTTAAAAATCTGGACTATTATTGGCATTTCTTTTCTTTACATTATTATTATACCACGTTTTAAGACATGTGCCCTCAACTAAACTGCAAAGCTTTAGGACAAGAACTGTATCTTACTCAGAATTTTACATTCAGTGATGCCTGGAAATAAACACATGTCCAGGTTTGCCCCCAGATGTGCCTGCAGCACCTGGAGGGGTGTGGGGGGCAGTCCATCATCAGAGGGAAAGCAGTCTCATCATGCTCCCACAAACACAAAATGCTTCCTTACTCTCCCCATTGCATTTCTCCCAGTTAGACTTGTCTTGGATGGGCTCCCAGTTTTGTCCTCCTGCTCTGAGCCGTCTTCTTCTCCTCTCCTTCCTCCACCGCTCCTCCTCCACATTTCCACACTTTCTCCTCTGCACAGCTCTTGGTTCCATGACAGAGGTCCATCCTCCATTCCATGAGCTCAGTGGAGTCTTTTGGCCTGTCAGAGTCTTCAGAGCAGAGTACATACAAGGCA
The DNA here is from genome assembly GCF_018350195.1 of Panthera tigris. NCBI lineage: Eukaryota > Metazoa > Chordata > Mammalia > Carnivora > Felidae > Panthera > Panthera tigris. The sequence goes on along the minus strand of NC_056662.1, from coordinate 67,251,599 downwards.
ATCTATTTTTTCTTTATTTAAGAAAAAATTGCTTATGTTGACTGCATCCCAAAACATAACTTGAGTGCTTGTTGGGCTACCAAGTCTCTGTCTCTTTTCTTTTCCTTGCCAAGAATTCCCCCTCTCCACCAATGGCACAGGAAAAAACAAAACAAAACAAAACAAAACCCTGACTTGCCACATACAGAGTACATATATTTGTATAGCCTTGCATTTGAAGAAAAAAGATTGTTATACGCTATGTCCTTTCCAAGCCAATCCGTTAGCAGGACCCAAATCTCTCCACTATTTCCCATCTCCATTGCTGTCATCTCTTGTCTAGAGGCCTGAAAAAGCTTCCCAGCTGGTCTCCCTGCTTCCATCCTTGCCCAACTACAATCTTTTCTCCACCCAGCTTCCAGAGTGATCTTTTATTTATTTTTTTAATTGTTTTTAACATTTATTTGTTATTGAGAGACAGAGAGAGAGACAGAGCATGAGCATGGGAGGGGCAGAGAGAGGGGGAGACACAGAATGTGAAGCAAGCTCCAGGCTCTGAGCTGTCAGCACAGAGCCCGATGTGGGGCTCGCACTCACAAACCGTGAGATTGTGACCTAAGCCGAAGTTGGACGCTTAACTGGCTGAGCCACCCAGGAGCCCCTGGAGTGATCTTTTAAAACATACCACTCTTCTTAAAACCCTCATGATTTCCCAGAGCACTTAGAACAAAATTCAAATTCCTTACCACGCTAATAAGCCTTTATGTGATCTTGTTCCTGTGACCTCCCCATTTCATGTAATAGTTATCCATTGCTGCATAACACAACACCTCAAAACTTGGTGACTTCAAACAGTAATGCTTTATCATTTCTCATGATTCTGTAGGTTTTTCTGCTGGTCTCTCCTAAGACCACAGTTGCAGTCACATTGACGGTGCAACCGTGGCCAGTGGGTCCAAATGCCTCATTTACCTGTCAGGAAAGTGATGTTTAGTATTGACTGGGCTCCTCAGTTCTCCCCTTGTGGCCTCTTAGTAAGCTAGTAAGCTTAGCGAGCTTCTTCACAGCACAGAAAGGTTCCAAGAGCATGATGGCAAAGCCTCAAGGCTCCTTAAGGTCCAGGCTCTAGAATTTGTACATCACTTTTGCCATAAGCTATTGATCAAAGTAAGTTACACAACCAGAGCATACTCATGGGGTGGAGAAAGACACACTACCTCTCGATGGAAGGAGCAGGAACATTCATTGCAAAGGAACGTGGACAAAGGGAAGCCTGATCCACTGGGGGCCAATATTAGAGCAATCTACTGCCCCTCCTACACTGCTCTCTTTCTGTTTCTCAAAACATGCCAATCTTCAGAAACTTTTACTTTTTTTTCCTCCAGTGGCATGCCATGTCTCTGTAGGAAGAATGTATGAGGATAGATGTGGTTGAAAGAGGGAACTGGATAGGAGACTTATTTTCAAGTTGAGTCTGAACAGTGAACACATTGTATTTATTTGGGATGGTTTGAGTATGCTAACCCCCGATCCCCCACCAGCTCTTCCTTGGTTCTGCTGTTCATTGTACATGGCCAGCCTTTCCCAGATCTGGGCACGGTGGCCTCCTTCTCATCATTCAGGTCTTAGCCCCACACTTTACCTTTTCAGAGAGACATTCTATGACCACCTACTAAAATACCTGCCTTCATCTCTCTCTGCTTTATTGTTATAGTTCCTTTATAACACTTACTGCCACCTGAAATTACTGGAAGCAAATTAGTAGCTTTCATGAAATCCACCTTGTATCTCACCTTCTAGGGCTCTAAGCACCTTCTCCGGCAGGCCTCTAGGGCTGCAATCTGTTCAGAGCTAGCTGCCAATATCTCTCAACATCCTTGTGCTAGACAGAATAATGGCCTCCCAGATGTCCACATTCTAGTTTCTAGCACTTATGTATACGTTGGGTTACATAGCAAAGGAAAATTGAGGCTGCTAATCAGCTAGCCAAAGACAGAACCAGAGAGATGGCAGTGTGACAAGGCACTGGCCCAACACTGCTGGCTTTGCAGATGGAGGAAGGTGGTCACAAACCAGGGAATGCAGGTGGCCTCTAGAAGCTGGAGAAAGGAGAAAAAAGATTCTCCTTGGGGCCTCCAAAAGGAACACAGCTCAGGGTACCTGGGTGGCTCAGTCAGTTGAGTGTCTGACTTCAGCTTAGGTCATGATCTCAAGGCTCATGGGTTTGAGCCCTGCGTCTGTCTCTGTGCTAACAGCTTGGAGCCTGGAGCCTTCAGATTCTGGATCTCCCTCTCTCTGCCCCTCCCCTGCTCGCACTCTGGTCTCTCTCTTTCTAAAAAATAAATAAACATTAAAAGATTAAAAATAAAAAGGAACACAGCTCTGCTAAACCATTGAATTTAGTTCAGTGAGACCCCTTTCTGACTTCTGACCTCCAGAACAGTGAAATAATAAATTTGTGTTATTTTAAACCACTTAGCTTGGAGTAATTTGTTATACCAGTAACAGGAAATGAAATAACCCCCACTGCTGAGATAAGGAAAGAACTCATAATGCTACACCTAGTTCCTTTCTTCTCCTGTGCCCTGAGTCCATTGACCATCCCAGGCTCAGAGCATCATCAAAGCCATATTATTCCAAGTCCCCAGGCACATATTGTATATCACAATGTCTACACTGCAGTATTACAAAGGGTAAAACAGTGGTGTGCTAGAGCAGGCTCACACTAACTTGTCAGAGCTGGCTGTTAAATGTTCAGAAATGGTGCAAGCCAGTTATTAAACACAGCCATTATTAAAAATTAAATTATATAAACATATAATTAAATAAGTTATATTACAAAGATAAATACTTAAAACTCATCACTTCTTTATTTCACTGTATTTAACCAGTGTCTGTGCTTTTGAAATTATTTACTCTCATTGTATCTGTATGATGAAGATACCATATAATGGTGTACAAGGCATAGGTTTGTAAATTCTGCATTCAGCGACCTCATGCAGGTAGCTTGAAACTGGCCACTATGGGAGTATTTACCGTTTATGATGGGAAACAGGCAAATACTACTAATCCGGGCTTCCCCCTGACACCAGAGCCAGTTATACATTTGCCACCTGTGCATAGGGGCAGGTGGTGTCTGACTTTAGGGTGTCGCCTCCAACTTCAGCGTTTTCCTTGTATGTCTCATCACAAAGTCTGTTAACGTCTGTGCAAGACAAGTCCAGGGAACCACTGAGGCAAAATTCATCTGCTAGGCCCTTTGAGACCTCATGGCATCAGGGTCTAATTTATTTTTGTTTTCCTAAAGGAATGGGGGCTTAGTAAATGCCAACTGAATACAGAAGTCAATCCATGGTTTCGTCAGGGTTAAAGAGTGAAACCTAGAGGGGCCTGGGTGGCTCAGTCAGTTGAGAGCCCTACTCTGGATTTTGGCTCAGGTCACGATCCCAGATCCCAGGGGCGTGGGATGGAGCCCCGTATTGGGCTGGGCGCTAGGCATGGAGCCTGCTTAGGATTCTGTCTCTCTTTCCCTCTGCCCCTCTCCCTTCCTCCCTCTCTTTCTCTCTCCCTCTCTCTCTCTCTCTCTCTCTCTCTCTCTCTCAAAAAAGTGAAACGTAACTAGAATAAGGCCCCTTGGGTTGCACAATGACTGGCACTATTATTTTCGGTGTAACTATTTACTTATTATGAAAATGAGTTAAATTTCATTATTAGTTCATGAACTTAAATCAATAGGAAATGTTCCTTAAATGTTAGTAACTGTTATCACTACCATTATTACCCTTTAGCCCACAATCTCTCCAAGTCCAAGTGTTCCTGTATATCAGGTTTCTGTTTCCTGTTTCTCTAAGCAAGGTGAGGGGATTCTTATTTGTATGCTTGGAGTAGTACTTGACTGGGAGAACTTTTCTTGTCTCGGGCTTTTTAAAAGTTTCTAACAATCAATAAGCCAAACTAAAAATTTTCACTAGAAAATTAGAGACAAATAGTTAAGTATTCTTCCTGCCTGTCCTATACAACAGTGAGAGAACGTTGTTAAAGGAAGTCTCTTTTTACAGAAGAATTCCATGCAATAAATGTGGAGGGTTGATAGAATTTTTTAAAAAAGCAACATTCTGCAATTCCTAACAAAAATTCAAGGCAAAGATCATTTGAAACCATTAGATGAAGGGCTAATGGGGAGGATCAGGCCGCCACCCTCCTGGATCTACTGATCAGTCTTTTTTTTTTTTTTTTATGTTTATTTATATTTGAGAGAGAGAGAGAGAGAGAGAGAGAGAGAGAGAGAGAATGAGTGGGGGAGGGGCAGAGAGAGGGAGACACAGAATCTGAAGCCGGTTCCAGGCTCTGAGCTGCAAGCTGTCAGCACAGAACCCAACACGGGGCTGGAACCCACAAACAGGGAGATCATGACCTGAGCCAAAGTCAGATGCTCAACCGACCTAGCCACCCAGGCACCCCTCTACTGATCAGCCTTAATGTCTTAATTAAGAGTGAGGAAACCGTGTCACTTCTGTGCCTTCCAGTGAGATGTAAGATGGAGCACACAGTGCCAAATCTGAAGCATTCAGTATTTAAACTGAATCTCATCCAGGTTTTAGACCAAACGTCCAGTTTATAGGCAACCCAGGGGTGAGAGGGACAAGTTAAGTGACACCTCAGGGAGGCTCTGTCACCTCATTCTGCTGGGCATATGCAGAATGCAGAACTACTACTACTGGAAAGTGGTGAAAAAGGGAGTGCTCAGGGGAAGAGACTGGGTTTTCTTACAAAGTTAAACATACACATTCATTGTGACAAGTTATTCTACTCCAGGGAAGTTACCCAAGAGAAATGAAAACTTATGTCCACAGGAAGATTGATGCAAACATATTCATAGCAGCTTTTTTTCACAGTAGCTCAGGTTGGAAACAATTCCAATGTCCAGCAACAGGAGTGTGCATAAGCAAATTGTGGTGTGTGTGTACAAGGGATGATGAAGTTTTAAGATATGATAATGGTATGTGGTTATGAAACAAAATGCCCAGTTTTTAGAAGGGCATACTGAAATATTTAGAGTAACATGATATCTGGGGCAAAAAGCAACTAGAAAAAATTAATGGAATCTATAAAGTGAGTATGACAAAACCTTGATAGCTCCAGAACCTGGGTAATGAGCATATGGGGATTTATTGCTCTTTTCTCTCTATTTTTGTGGATATTTGAAATTTTTTATAATACAAAATTGAGTTGTTCTAAGTAAATAGAGAGTAGAATGCCCACAATGTAAAAGCAGAGAGTTAAAAAAAAGCAGAAAATATATGGAAGCCCTCAAAGTTATGTTCTCTTTTGTTAGCAGGCCAAAGATCACTATTTCCCTCTTTTTTGCCTTGGCAGATTTTTTTGCTTTGATTAAAATTCACACCTTCGAAGATCACAACTACGAATAGATTATACTAATCACATTTATTTCATATTTCAATCAATAAATAGCTATTGAGAAATAACATTAATATGCCCTGCTGAGAACATTCCAAAGGCAGCACCTACGCCCAGCTGTTCTCCTACCCAAGGAAGGGGAAGGAGTCACTTGCTACCCAGAATGATTCTTCTGCCTGGCATAATCGCGTGTTACCACCAGGAGGCGCGCCCTCACCGAATTTCCTTCAGGAGAGAGAAAATCAGACCAACAGTCTGAGTAGCCGGTTAGCAGTCTTTTGGCACACCCATGACCAGTGTTTGTAATTGTTTAGGCATGTCTCTGGTGACCTCATCCCACTACACCTGAGCCTTTTTGAGGAAACAATTAGCCTGTTTGAACAGAACAGGTAAGGCAAATTAGTAACTGGAAAATTACTAAGTTGTTCTACAGGACGTGTTGGGACTTCCTGTACTCCCTTGAGGCTTAGAGTTAGGGTGTGGACCCTTCTTCCCCACTTGATGGCTGGGAAAGGAAGAAAATCACTCCTCTCCGCACAGCATAGCCCCTTCATTGTCCTGGAGAGGCTGGGCCAGCAGAGCAGAAATTGAGCCGGACTTTATGGCCAGGGGCTTCACAGAGACAGAGAAGCCTTCCTCCCCACCCCTCCTAGGCTCCCAGCTCTTGAAGCCCAGACATGCAAGTTTCAGAAGCCTCTGCCTGGGGAAGACCCCAGGCTGGAAATTGCTCTAAACTGCCATGTGCTCTACAGATCCTGGGAGCTGAGTCTCCTGGGCCCTTGGTTCTGTCTAGCCATTTGTGGAGAAACCAGTGGGTTCTAGGCCACTTCACTTATATTCGGAATCCAAAAATCAAAACCCTAAACTCATGAAAAAGAGATCAGAGTTGTGGTTAACAGGAGGTGGGGTAATAGGGTGGTTGGAGAAGGTGGTCAAAACGTACAAACTTGTAGTTATAAGATAAATTAATACTGGGGATATAAGTTATGACATGATGATTATGGCTAACACTGTTATATATGTTTGAAAGTTGTTCAGAGAATAAATCCTGAGAGTTCTCATCACAAGAAAAAAACATTTTTTCTTTTATCTTTTTTGGTATCTATATGAGATTATGGATTTTAACTAATTGTGGTGATCATTTCATAATATATGTAAGTTAATTCATTAGGCTGTACATCTTAAACCTATTCAGTGCTGTATATCAAGTATATCTCACTAAAATGGGAAGAAAAAGAAAAAAAAAAAGACCCAAGGAAAGTGGTACCAGAGTGAAGCAAGTGTTTGGGAACAAGCCACTGCAGTGGCCCATCATTGCTTTGGACAGTTTTGAGCAGAGGTATGACAGGATCTGACTTTTGTTTTAAGAAGGTCATTCTAGGGGGGCATCTGGGTGGTTCAGTCAGTTAAGCATCCAGACTCTTGATTTTGGTTCAGGTCATGATCTCATGGTCATGGGATCAAGCCTGGGATCGGACTCTGTGCTGACATCTTGGAGCCTGCTTGGGATCCCCTCTGTCCCTCTCTCTGCCCCTCTCCCATGCTCTCTCTCTCTCTTGCTCTCAAAAATAAACATTAAAAAAAAAAAAGAAGAAGAAGGTGACTCTTGCTGTGTTGAGAGCAGGCTGTGGGTGGGTGGGAGGGCAAGGACAGAAGCCAGGGGGAAATTTAGGAAGTTAGTATCATGATCAAGGTGAGAGACAGTCTCAGAGATTAGCAGTAGTGGAGACAGTAAGTCCTAGACAGATTCTGGGAGTATTCTGAAATAGATATATTGAAATCTTGGCAGAGTGGATGTGGGGTGTGAGAGAAAGAAAGCAGTACAGAATGGCTCTGAGGTTTAGTGGAAGATTTGCAAGGGAATATGAGGAAAGGCATTCCAGGCATAGAGAACAGCATGTGAAAACCATGTATGTAAGCACACACTGTATTTAGGACAAAGAAAAAAGGTCATGTGGACAGTGAGCCAGTTATGTGGGTGGAGGCAGCAAACAGGGCTGGAAAAGAGGCTCCTGGCCAGGTGTACCATGGAGAGGGGCCAGGACCCAGGCTGTGGCCATTGGAGAGCCATTAATGGGGTTTTAGCAGAGAAGTATGTGATTAGGTTCATAATGTGGAGAAGCTGGAGGCAATGAGACCAGCCAGGAAGCTGTATCACTGGTCTAGAAGACACATCAAGAGTCTCATTGGGACAGTGGTGGTGAGGCTAGAGAGAAGAGGAAGAGGTGAGTCTAAGGGTCATGGCGGGTCATGGCACCGGTTCCAAGGCCAGCCTTGCACCTGGATCATGGAACACAGCAGACACACTGTCCATGTTTTTTTCAATAACTAATCATCCAATTGATGGGAGTCTTGTCCTTACAGACCTCTTCCCATCCCCCTACTTATCTCCCAATGTGAAATGTCTTTCCCAGAGGACAAATACATTTATTATATAAAAATATGGTTCAAATCCTCATGCCAATGTGAAGGTCCTGGAAGTGTTCTTACTTCTCAGTCTAGGGGGGGTGTTTGCATGGGTGTACCCATGGAAAGGTTCTTCAAGTTGCACAGCACGCACTAGTGTACCTCACTGGATGTATGTACATACCTACCGACTGGCCATATTGATTCACTTTACCATGTAAATGACAGAGCACAGAGCCCTTCCTTAGTCCAAGCCCTCATTTCTAGGTAGAGGAAGAGGCCTGAAGAAAAAGGAAAGGCGAATAGACAGAAAACAACAACCTGTAAACTTTACCCACCAGTTTGCTGTTGAAAATCCACGTGGCTGGGGGTTATCTGTAACATCCAACCTTTTAACTTAAGTAACACCTTAAAGTGTACGTGATGGGAGTAGGAGGAACCCCATGTTGGTGGCTGGCCAACACAAGACTCACAAATTTGTCTCTTACCAAAGCAATGCAGACCATCCCAAGACACCATGTTTTATAACACCATATACCTCTGTCATCAGCCACCTGGTCCTTCTCTCCCAGAGGAAGCTGACTTTTTTTTGTCCTTTAAATTGCTTCTGATCTCATGAGTGGCTTCTCTTCTCCCCCAAGGCCAGAGCACATGTGTACCTCTTCACAAATCCTTTCTTCACTTTAGCACAGACCCATAGACTGTTCCAAATGGATCATGAAGTCCAAACTCCAACTACCCTGCAAAATCCAGTTGTCATTCAAATGCAATCTTGGATTGTTGTTCACACTTATGAAGTTTGTGTCCCAAGTTAGCCTGGAAGTGTGAGTTCAGGAGCTGACCTAGCCAGGGCTGGACTCTCAGGGGCACTCGGGGATATTTACTCATCTCACATAATGGCCACACCTCAAAGGCAAAAAATAGAAGACTACCTGTTGTGCTCACACTCTGAAGAGAGTATCCATCCATCTCTACCAGTCGGACTGTCTATAAAAGAATCAGAAGAGTGTCTGTGTGAGTGTGTGTGCACGTGCATGCACGTGCATGCATGTGTGCCTGTTTATAGCTGTATTCTGTTTTTGAGGGTATAAACATATTAATAAGTATCATTTATTATGCCTATTGGTGCCTATTGGGCACCAATAATTTGATACTCTTATTGAGCCATCACAACAGCCCGGTGAGGAAAATGTTATTACGGATTCTCTGATGAACAAATCTGTTACAGGTTAGTCATGGGAATAACATGAAACTTTCTGATTCATTTTCTCTTTGTAGCTATTTGATGATTTTTGCAGTGAGGCCATATTATTTTTTACACTTTACCACTTTTATGGGATTACAGTGTGTATAATTCAGACTAAATTATGTGTGATGACCAAGCTTAATAAAAATACTAATGCATTTCTGAATTTAAACATTTTTAATGAATGGTAATAATATTCATGAATAGCTCTAGGTCAAATGATTTCACTGAAAGAAAATGCTTACTTATACTTTAAATATGAGAAAGAAATTTTGAACAAAAAGCAAAATAATAAAAATAATAATGTCTGTTACAAATGGGTATCCGAGGTGCTTTGGTAAGTCGTCTGCAAATTTCCCTTAAGAATACATATTATTAAATGCCTCATTTGCTATAATGATACTCAGGGAAGTGAAGAGACTCACCCAAGGTAACTCAAGCTCAGTGTCTTGACTGCCTTTGTCTACCACTTATGGGAAAGAAAAAGTCAGGCAAGAAATGCAGCTGTCTCTGTCTTCAATGTGGGAGTGAACTGGGGCCTGGCTCCTTGCTATTCAGGTTGGAAATCCCCAGGAAACAGTCATCCTAAACCAGCACTAAGCCAGGAGCAAAATGAGGACAAATCTTGTGAAAGGAAATGCTGTTCTAGAGTTCACACTGGCCAGTGTTGCTGACCGACCCTCCCTCCCTTTCTGAACCTACGCACATTTCACAACAAAGGGTTTTCTAAGAATGAAGATTCCAAAAAGTAGCTAGAAAAGAGGAATGAGAGTCACGGGATGGTCATCAGGTGAATACCTCACTTACCACATCCTCAGAACTGATGACACCTTCACCAGTGTTTGCTTTCTGTTGTCCTGGCAGCAGCCCTCTCTAACCAGTCCCTATCCTGGGCACTTCTGAAAAAAGACTGGTCAGGAGGTTTGACCAAGATATCTCCCAGACTGAAGTAAAATTAGGTTGAGATATCTGGGGAGAAGGTAAAGATAAGAACCGCACCTCCCCGCCCCCCGCCAAGGATTGTTCATATTTGTGTCACACCCCTCCTACTCCTGCGGGTGGGTGAGTGGAGGGTGTGGAGGAAGCAGGCACAGCCCCAGGAACAATTCTACCCACGAGAGGAGGCATTCAAGCTGCATCTGTGGATTGGATGGGACTGAGTGACAGGATTTTAAGGGGGATTTTTATTTCCTCAGTTGTTTCACAGATGAGGAAACAGACACAGAGAGGTTAAATTCCTTGCCCAGAGTCAAAAAGCAGCCTAATCACTGAGCCCAGTCCTACAGCTCCTGACTGTCATCTGCTCCAGCGATCTTCCCAGGAAGATCCCATTCACCCTCTGGTTTGCACAGGGCTCTCTGTCCCCCAGCTTTGCCTGGGCCAAGCTCCACAGGAGACACTGCCGCTTTGTGTCGCCCTCCTTGGCACAAGATGAAATCAGGTGGTCCCTATTCTTCCTGTTCCACTCTGCCAAATCCAACCGCACACACTTCCTGTGCACAAAGCCAGCTCGCCAATTATCTGCTCCAATTAAGGAGTGTGAGATGTAGTTAATTCAGTCACTCCAGAGCAGTGACCACGGCCAACGGTGGGCTGCCCATGCTGGCTGCAGGTCCCCTCAGTGGTCCTGGCCGTGCTGTTTCCCCTGGCACTCTTCCCCTACCCCCAGATGGCCACTGTGCTTTCTTTACCTCTCCTCTCTCTCCTCTCTGAGTCCTTGGAGTTCTAGAACTGTATCTTGCTCTCCCTCCCTTTCTGTCAACAGAGAATTCTGTCCTAATTCTGTGTCCTCTGATAAACTAATGTGTACAGAGTTGTTGGTGGTGGATCATGGATTAACACTCAACTCTCTCAGAGATAATTGGCTCTCAAATGGCAATGTTGCATGATACATCTTCTGCACTTATGCCTAAAGCCAGGCTTGTCACAGACAAATGTAAAACACATGCCTGTTTCGCTTGACGTGCAGACCCCAAACACTCAGCTCTCTACTGCCGGTCCTTTCTGCTTCTTCACGCTAAAGCAAAGAAGGCAGATGGAGGCTGAGTGTGTAGGAGTCTCATCAGTGAGGACAACAAGCACTGTCAAGACCAGTTCCCTCCTCCCCACTTATTGGAACGCACTTTATGATCCTGATGTGAAATGTATACATACTATGACCTTCTCAAAAGTAAAATTGGCATAATGCCTTGACTGGAAAGGTTCAAAGGGAAATAAAAAGGAGGTTATTTGTAATAAATTAATATGTATTTCAGCATGGAAATGCTTGGGCCCAACTACTTTAGAAGATAAAACAAAGGAGTCAGTGCTGTAATTATTCGTACATTCACCATGAATGGGACAACTATAAACTTAGATCAATATCATGTGTTACATTGCATGCAATGAGTGTTGCTATTGGTGATGTAATTTTGCAAATAGTGAACAAATCTTTGTAAAGTTCAAAAAACCAGTACAAAACTCTTATTTTACTTGGCAGTTGCATTCCTGGAAAATTGGGCATGTCAGAAACCATGCAAAAAATACATTTTATTTATTTGTAAAATATAATTATGTTTAAGATGCAGGTAATTATAAACATTTTATTGTTGTTGTTTTAAATCTACATGAATACCTGGGACAAGACATGTCAGGCTCTTGTCTACTAAATACAAGTAGTGCCATTTATTGTGACAATAAAAAATATATCCCCAAATTTCCAAAACGCTCCTATGGGGTACTACTGTGCCCTTCACCCCATAGAAAGTCATTCCACTGACAATTACCTTTGGCCTCTAGTGAAGAGTCCTCAAGTGACAGTATTGGGGTTCGCTTCTCTCTAAAGTAAAATAAATTTGGAAGCAGGCAGTCTTGGGCTGGTCTGTTCAAGTCTCCTACCCTTTCTGTTTTAACATCCTCAAGCAAAATGGCTGCTGGAGCTCCAGTTATTGTGTCTGTGATCTGGGTATGAAGAAGAAAGAAGGGAGGAAGTCAGGAAGATGGATAAGTCTCCTTTAGGAATGTTGCTAGAAGTCCCACCCAGCAACTCCCTTTATATCTCACTGGCTACCCTTGTCCTCAAAGCAGGCCTGGAAATGTAGTTTTTTAGCTAGGTGCTTTGCTGTCTCAAATAATATCGGGTTCTACAGTAGAAAGCAGGAGTAAATAAACATTGGGTAGGCAGCCAGCCATTTCTACCATATTGCTTTACCCATTGACAGTATCCAGGGAACCTACCAAATGCACATTCAACACACAGGTCCTAGGAGAGGTATTCAACCTTTTGATTTGTTTGGCTCAAGGTCTCAAGCTTTTAATGGCTTCAATTTTTGTTTGCTATTTCACACAAGGGAGCAGAGTGAAGCTTCATTACGATGATCAGTTCTGACTAGACCCTAGTACTGAACAAATCTGGGGACAGCAGATCAATCTGAGAAAGGGCTCAGAACCTAAAATCTGCCTGAGCTTCTAGTATGAGAGCTCAAGATGACAGTGGTTTGGTGTCTCACATTTGATATTAGTTATTCAAGTATATGTGTGTAAGTTTGTTTTCCAAAGTTTGTGCCAATCCCTCTAGAATTTTCCTAGAAGAGTTTTGTTCAGTCTCACAAATATGTACTGCATCTACTGCCTTTCTCCTGCTGTGTGCCAGGGATGCAAGATGAAGTCAACAAACATTCTTCCCAGGAGAGCTTATAGTCCAGGCACGGGGGACGGTGGGAGGGGACGGGAGGGTGGCAGAGCCAGGCCACTGCACTCCAAAGTGGTCAGTGCAGTGCCATACTTAGTAGGTGCTCAATAAATAGTTGTATTTTGACTTGTAATTCTTCACTGTGATGCTTGGAGACGAATCTGTTCTCTTCCAAGCTGAGGCTTCCTGGGCTGAGGAGTTACTCACCACGCTTCTATTGGCAAATGTTCTGTTTTTCCTTCCATTTCACTCAGTCAACTATGCCCTAGAATAAGTTCCTGAAATATGTTTTTATTTTCAACCTTGAAGAAACTCTTCTTGTGTTGAAGCCATGCCAAAACTCTTGGAACTGGGAAATATCCAGAGATATGCAAAGATTAAAAAAAAAAAAATCTCTGTACTTGGAAATTCCTAGTTCTTTCTTAGCCTCAAAATCCCTCCAGAGGGCAATTTGGCAACAATTTTCAAGGTTTTAATGAAACATTTATACCCTTTGACCCTGTAATTCCTCTTCTAAGAATTTATACCAAGAAAATAAGTAAGGATCTACACAAAGATACAAAACCAAGGATATTTGTGAGAGGCTAGTTTATAACCATGAAAGACTGGAAAATACCTAGATAGGGTCGTTTCCAATGTTTTCTAACCAATAATAAAAGATCAGTAACTATAGTACATTCCATGCAACAACACTGCAGACACTTGAAATAATTCATTTAGCAATTATGTATTGATTATTTGCTATGTGCCAGGCACTGTTGTAAATAGAAGGATACATTAGTGAATAAACAGACAATGCAGATCTCACAGTCTGGTAATTGTATTTATTGATGTGAAAATATATTTAGGATACCATTAAATGAAAAAAGGAAGGTTAAAAAATCACTATTATTAATAATAATAGATAACACATTAATGCATTTATTATGTACTAGGAGCTCTACATGTATTAGTCATTTTATTTATATAAGAATCCAATATGATCCAATGATTATTTAAAAATGATTTTTAGGGGTACCTGGGTGGCTCAGTCAATTAAGCGTCCAACTCTTGATTTTAGCTCAGGTCATGATCTCATGGGTTTGTGGGTTTGAGCCCCATGCTGACAGAGCCTGCTTAGAATTCTCTCCCTCTGCCCCTCACCCACTTGCACTTGTGCACTCTATCTCTCACAATAAATAAATAAATATACTTAAAAAATAATTTTCATGTTCATTACTATTTTGTTGAACAACATGGGCACAAGTGCAATAATAAAGCAACTGTGTTCTTTCTCCCACATTTACTTCAAACCTGCTTTCTGGATTTGTCCTTTTGTGGCCCATGGATGAAATTTCATGGAGGTCTCAAAGTTTTTCTGGGTCCTTTCAGTCAGTTGGGCAGTCTTACTTCAGTAATTAAAGCATCCAGTGCAATCTGAACTTCTCTCTAGTTGAAGGGAAACTTCTCCAGGCAGAGCTGCTGTGAGCTTGGAATTCTGGAAGGGTTAGTCGTTGTGTCTTCCTTCTCATAGCCGCTCCTCTTCCCTTTGCCTTCCACCCCTCCAAGGCTGAGCCCCTGGGATGGGACTGCAGAAAGGGCAGTCCTCAATGGCAGGCACAGTCCTGGACCAACACTGGCTCCTGTGGGTGTGCCACATGCACCTTTGCAGCCTCTTTCTCTCGCAGGTGCTTTTGCAGGCTGTTCCCAAGATTCTTTGTGGAGCATGCCACCTCTCTCGCAGCTGGAAGCTTCCAGTTCTTCCCTCAGCCCATGTGGTCTGGCCATGCTAACTTTCTCCTTTGGGCCCTTTTCCCTCCCACTCAGGAGTCCCGTGGTGTTGTTCCCTTTTAAAACAACCCAGGCCAGCTCCCTCCTCACATTCCATGGCCCCTGGTGATGCTCACATATCTTTGCCTGCTACTGAGGAAGGGCAGTCCTTTCTCCTTTCTGTTGGGCAGACTTAGGCTTAGCTACAAACTATAATGTCTTACCTATGGGCATCTCTTGGTAAAAGGCAGATACCAGTCCCTAAACTCTAAGAGGCACACATCTAGCTCTCTGAGTTCTCTGAGTGGGTCTCCAGAAGGGTCTTTCACTTGGCTTGGGATGAAGGGATGCACTCCTCTCCCCCTGGGAGGGGTGGCATGGGACCCAGGCCACCAACAAGGCTCTCCATGGAATTTTCTCTCACTGCAGTTCAGCCCTCACTGCTACAAGCTAGTAGGGTGATTGCTCAATCTGGCAGAACCTGCTTCATAATCTCTCTGCCTACCCTGTATCAGTTGAATAGGAGTCACAGCATCTCAGTTAGGATATTTGGGATATGTGGTCCTTGGGTGTCTATTGTTACCAGCTTTTAGGGCTTCAGCCAAAAGTAAGTACAAAGAGCCCCATTTTAACATCTTGTTACATTCATACATGTGTGCACATGTCTGAAGGTTTCACTTCAAAATGGTATCAGTTATCTTCAGATATTTCCTCTTTTGCTTATCTATACTTCTTCTGTACCTTCATTGAACATGTAAAACTATCTTAAAAGGAAAATATTTTCCACATGCAAAACATACACACACACCAAAAAACCCTAGAAATAGATAACACGCTCTTCACAAAAATTAATTCAAAATGGGCCACAGGCCCAAATGTAAAAACAAAGCTGTAAAACTCCTAGAAGAAAACACAGGAGAAAACCTGGATGGCCTTGGGTACAGTGATGACTTTTAGATACAACCCCATGAGTGCTCGCTTCGGCAACACATATACTAAAATTAGATACAAC
Organism: Panthera tigris; assembly: GCF_018350195.1. Classification (NCBI taxonomy): domain Eukaryota; kingdom Metazoa; phylum Chordata; class Mammalia; order Carnivora; family Felidae; genus Panthera; species Panthera tigris. The sequence continues at coordinate 67,236,119 of NC_056662.1, read as the reverse complement.
CCCATGAAAGAAATCATTAACAAGCTGGACTTCATTAAAATTAACACCTTCTGTTCTGCAAAAGACAGTGTCAAAAAGAATGAGAAGACAAGCTACAGACAGGGAGAAAATAGGCAAACGATACATCTGATAAAGGATTGTTATCCAAAATATACAGAAAACTCCAGCCAAGATGGCAGAGCAGCATGGAAGTTTTTTTTTTGTTTTTGTTTTTGTTTTTGTTTTTTTGCCTCTCTGGTCTCTGAAATGCAGCCAGATCCACACTAAACCATCTTGCACACTGAGAAAACTGATTTGAGGATTAACACCACAATCTGCACAACCTGAACCACAGAACTCATCAGGTACATGGCACAGAGAGGGGAAGTGGGGGAGAGAGAAGCCATGGAGGGCAGGGAGCTGTTTTTGTATGTGGAGAGAAGATGGAGACAAGGGGTTAGTACGGGAAAAACACCCCCCGCCAAAAAAAAAAAAAAAAAAAAAAAAAAGCAGCTGGAGAGAAAGTGGAAAAGTGGAAACAGATGCAGGAACTGAACAAAAAAGGGAGAAAGGAGAAAGGAGAGGGTTTAAATTCCATTAAGACTCTATAAACAGGGGGAGCACAGAGTCTGAAACTCTGCAGCTCGATACCTGGTGGTTCTCTGGTGGGAAGGGTGAATCCCCAAGAGCAGAGATTGAGGTCTGAGGGATCCAAGGGCCACACGGGGAGAGGCATTTCCCTGCTGGGAGTACATTTGGTGGAGGCTGTGCAGCCATCCCATAGGCAAAGGTCCCAGCAGACCCTGGAGAACAACCACATTCACTGGTGCTGGGACAAGGACGTGAAGAGGGAAGCCTGGTGCCGGATGCGTGTTGTGATTTTCCATAAACCCTGAAATGCTGCTGGTACAAGATTGCGTGAACTTTTTCTGGGGCGGGCTGGCACCCAGCTGCTGTCTCTGGGCATCAACAGCAGCACAGTCTGGTGAACTGTTCTTGGCGCTGGGCCAGCACCTGGCCATTGCTCAGCAAGACCCTCCCCAAGAGGGTCCGAATGGGTCAAAGACATAGTCCCTCAGAAGTGAGGGATTGGGAAACACAGCCACATCTGAGATAAAACTCAGGAGGAAGGTGCCGCCTAATGGCTTGGTCACAGACAGTGTAGAAGTGGGGAGTGGATGGAAGCTGGAGACAAAGGAGGGGTGCTTGATTGCCAGTCGTGGAGAGCACAGAGTTCTGATACTAGAGACTGGGTAGCTGGGTGATGCCATTTTCACTCGTCCCACACACGTGCATACATGCCTACATGTGCCACAGCAATCCACCCCAGTAAGCTAAGCAGCACCATCTAGTGGAGAACAGAGTGTTACACTAGATTCTGCCCAACTGTGCCAATAACACTCTTGACAAACACAAGTCTCTCCACCTGCTTAGTTTACAGACTAAAATGCTTCATAGTTTGACTTCTATGGGAAACCAGATGTAATTTCAATCATACTTCATTCTGTTTTCTGGCCTTTTTATCCAATTTTGCTTCTTTTTTTTCTTTTCTTATTCTTGAATGCAGAAAGAAAAAAATCTATTTTTATTTTCCATTTTTATTAAAAAGATTTTTCTTTAATTTTTTCTACTCTATTTTTTCTTTTTTGTAAATTTCTAAAATCCTATTTTACTTTCATCATTTCATTTTATTCTATTTTATTGTATTCATTTTTTTAAATTTTCAAATGTTTTCCCTTTTTTTTCTTTTTCTTTTCTTATCTTTCCCTTTTTTCTCTAATCTGTCAAGCTTCTTTCAACAACCACACCAAAACACACCTAGGATCTAGTATATTTTATTTTATTTCCTTGTGTTGTTTTTAATTTTTTAATTAAAAAAAATTTTTTTACTTTATTAATTCCTTTTCTTCCTCTAAAAGGATGAAACAAAGGAATTTTCCCCAAAAGAGAGAACAGGAGGAAATGACAGCCAGGGACTTAATCAACACAGATATAAGCTAGATCTCTGAACCAGAATTTAGAATTACGATAATAAGAATCACAGCTGGGGTTGAAAATAGATTAGAATCCCTTTTTGTGGAGATAAAAGAAGTAAAACCTAGTCTGGATGAAATAAAAAATGCTATAACTGAGCTGCAATCTTGAATGGATGCCATAGCAGCAAGGATGCATAAGGCAGAGCAGCGAATCAGTGATATAGAGGACAAACTTAGGTGGAATAATGAAGCAGAAAAAAAGAAGGAGACTAAGGCAAAAGAGCATGAAATAAATATCAGAGAACTCAGTGACTCATTAAAAAGGAATAACATCAGAATCATAGGGGTCCCAGAAGATGAAGAGAGAGAAAAAGGGGTAGAAAATTTATATGAAGAAATTATAGCAGAAAACTTTCATAACCTGGAGAAAGACACAGACATCAAACTCTAGGAAGCACAGAGGACTCCCATTAGATTCAACAAAAACCAACAATCGGCAAGGCATATCATAGTCAAATTCACAAAATACTCAGGCAAGGAAAGAATCATGAAAGCAGCAAGGGAAAAAAAGTCCTTAACCTATAAGGGAAGACAGATCAGGTTTGCAGCAGACCTATCTACAGAAACTTGTCAGGTCAGAAAAAAGCAAAGGATATATTCAATGTGCTGAATCAGAAAACTATGCAGCCAAGAATTCTTTATCCAGCAAGGCTGTCATTCAAAATAGAAGGAGTGATAAAAAGTTTCCCAGACAAACAAAAATTAAAGGACTTCATGAGCACTAGACAAGCCCTGCAAGAAATTATAAGGGGGACTCTCTGAGGGGAGAAAAGATGGAAAAAAAACCCCAAAAACCTAAAAAGACTAAGCGCAACAAAGACTAGAAAGGACCAGAGAACACCAGTAGAAACTCCAACTCTACAGGCAACATAATGGCAATAAGTTCATATCTTTCAGTACTCACTCTAAACGTCAATGGTCTAAACACTCTAATCAAAAGACATAAGGTAACAGAATGGATAAGAAAATGCTGTTTACAAGAGACCCATTTTAGACCTAAAGACACCTTCAGATTGAAAATAAGGGGATAGAGAACCATCTATCAAGCTAATGGTTGCCAAAAGAAAGCCGGAGTAGCCACACTTATAACAAACAATCTAGATTTTAAAATAAAGACTGTAACAAGAGATGAAGAAGGGCATTATATCATAATTAAAGGGCCTATCCACGAAGAAGACCTAACAATTAAAGACACTTATGATCCAACGTGGTACACCCAAATATATAAATCAATTAATCACAAACATAAAGAAAGTCATTGATAACAATACCATAATAGTAGGGGACTACAACACACCACTTACAACAATGGACAGATCATCTAATCAAAAAATCAACAAGGAAACAATGGCTTTGAATGACATACTGGACCGAATGGACTTAACAGATATATTCAGAACATTTCATCCTAAAGCAGCAGTATACACGTTCTTCTCGAGTGCACATGGAACATTCTCCAGAATAGATCACATACTGGGACACAAATCAGCCATCAACAACTACAAAAAGATCGAGATCATACTGTGCATATTTTCAGACCACAACACTATGAAACTCCAAGTCAACCACAAGAAAAAATTTGGAAAGATAACAAATACTTGGAGACTAAAGAACATCCCACTAAAGAATGAATGGGCTAACCAAAAAGTCAAAGAGGAAATTAAAAAGTACATGGAAGCCAATAAAAATTATAACACCACAGCCCAAAACCTTTGGGATGCACCAAAGATGGTCATAAGAGGGAAGTATATAGAAATCCAGGCCTTCCTAAAGAAGGAAGAAAGGTCTCAGATACACAACTTAATCTTACACCTCAAAGAACTAGAAAAAAGAACAGCAAATAAAACCCAAAACTAGCAGAAGACAGGAAATAATAAAGATTAGAGCAAAAATCAATGCTATCAAAACTAAACAAACAGTAGAACAGATCAATGAAACTAGAAGCTTGTTCTTTGAAAGAATTAGCAAAACTGATAAACCTGTAGCCAGTTTGATCAAAAGAAAAAGGAAAGGACCCAAATAAATAAAATCAATAATGAAAGAGGAGAGATCACAACCAACTCAGCAAAAATAATAAAAGAACATTATGAGCAATTATACACCAATAAAATGGGCAATCTGGAAGAAATGGACAAATTCCTAGAAACCTATGAACTATCAAAACTGAAACAATAAGAAATAGAAAATTTGAACAGACCCATAACCAGTAAAGAAATTGAATTAGTATCAAAAAATCTCCCCAAAACAAGAGCCCAGGACCAGATGGCATTACAGGGGAATTCTACCAAACATTTAAAACAGAGTTAACACCTATTCTCTTGAAGCTGTTCCAAAAAATAGAAATGGAAGGAAAACTTCCAAACTCTTTCTATGAAGCCAGCATTACCTTGCTTCCAAAACCAAAGACCCCACTAAAAAGAACTATAGACCAATTTCCCTGATGAACATACATGCAAAAATCCTCAACAAGATACTAGCCAACTGGATTCAACAGTACATTAAAAAAATTATTCACCACTGCCTAGTGGGATTTATATCTGGGATGCAGGGCTGGTTCAATATACACAAAACAATTAATGAGATTCATCACATCAATAAAAGAAAGGACAAGAACCACATGATCCTCTCAATAGATGCAGAGAAAACATTTGACAAAATACAGCATCCTTTCTTGATAAAAACCCTCAAGAAAGTTAGTATAGAAGGATCGTACCTCAAGATCATAAAAGCCATATATGAAAGACCCACTGCTAATATCATCCTCAATGGGGAAAAACTGAGAACTTTCTCCCTAAGGTCAGGAACATGACAGGGATGTACACTCTTGCCACTGTTATTCAACATAGTATTGGAAGTCTTAGCCTCAGCAATCAGATAACACAAAGGAATAAAAGGCATCCAAATCAGCCAGGAGGAAGTCATACTTTCACTCTTCGCAAATGACATGATACTCTACATGGAAAATCCAAAAGATTCCACCAAAAAACTGCTAGAACTGATCTATGAATTCAGCAAAGTCACAGAATATAAAATGAATACACAGAAATTGGTTGCATTCCTATACACTAATAATGAAGCAACAGAAAGAGAAATCAAGGAATCGATCCCATTTACAATTGCACCATAAACCATAAAATACCTAGGAGTAAACATAACCAAAGAGGTGAAAAATCTATACACTGAGAACTATAGAAAGCTTATGAAAGAAATTGAAGAAGACACAAAAAAATGGAGAAATATTCCATGCTCCTGAATAGGAAGAACAAATATTATTAAAATGTCAATACTACCCAAAGCAATCTACATATTCAATGCAATCCCTATCAAAATAATGCCAGCATTCTTCACAGAGCTAGAACAAACAATCTTAAAATTTGTATGGAGCCAGAAAAGACCCCGAATAACCAAAGCAATCCTGAAAAACAAAACTGAAGCTGGAGGCATCACAAACCCATACTTCAAGATATATTACGAAGCTGTAATCATCAAGACAGTATGGTACAAGCGCAAGAACAGACACTCAAATCAATGGAACAGAATGAAGAACCCAGAAATGGACCCACAGACGTATGGCCAGCTAATCTTTGACAAAACAGGAAAGAATATCCAATGGAAAAAAGACAGTCTCTTCAGTAAATGGTGCTGGGAAAACTGGACAGTGACATGCAGAAAAAAGAACCTAGACCACTTTCTTACACCATACACAAAAATAAACTCAAAATGGATGAAAGATCTAAAAGTAACACAGGAAGCTATCAAAATCCTAGAGGAGAAAGCAGGAAAAAACCTCTTTGAACTTGGCCGCTGCAACTTCTTACTCAACACGTCTCCAGAGGCAAGGGAAACAAAAGAAAAAATGAACTATTGGGACCTCATCAAAATAAAAAAAACTTCTGCACAGCAAAGGAAACAGTCAGCAAAACTAAAAGGCAACCGACAGAATGAGAGAAGATATTTGCAAACGACGTATCAGATAAAGGGTTAGTATCCAAAATCTACAAAGAACTTAACAAACTCAACACCCAAAAAACAAATAATCCAGTGAAGGAATAGACAAAAGACATGAATAGACACTTCTCCAAAGAAGACATCCAGATGGCCAACTGACACATGAAAAAATGCTCCACATCACTCATCATCAGGGAAATACAAATCAAAACCACATTGAGGTACCTCCTCACACTTGTCAGAATGGTAACATTAACAGCTCAGGCAACAACAGAACAGATGTTGGTGAGGATGTGGAGAAAGAGGATCTCTTTCACACTGCTGGTGGGAGTGCAAACTGGTGCAGTCACTCTTGAAAACAGTATGGAGGTTCCTCAAAAAATTAAAAATAGAACTACCCTATGACCCAGAAATTGCACTACTAGGTATTTATCCAAGGGGTACAGGTGTGCTGTTTCAAAGGGGCACACGAATCCCAATGTTTATAGTAGCACTATCAACAATAGTCAAAGTATGGAAAGAGCCCAAATGTCCATCAACAGATGAATGGATAAAGAAGATGTGGTACATATATATACAATGAAGTATTACTTGGCAATCAAAAAGAATGAAATCTTGCCATTTGCAACTATGTGGATGGAACTAGAGGATATTAGGCTAAGTGAAATTAGTCAGAGAAAGACAAATATCATATGACTTCACTCGTGAGGAATTTAAGATACAAAACAGATGAACACAAGGGAAGGGAAGCAACAATAATATAAAAACTGGGAGGGGGACAAAACATAAAAGACTTTTAAATATAGAGAACAAACAAAGGGTTGCCGGAGGTGTTGTGGGAGGGGAGGATGGGCTAAATGGGCAAGGGGAATTAAGGAATCTACTCCTGAAATCATTGTTGCACCATATGCCAACTAACTTGGATGTAAATTAAACAATAAATAAATTAAAAATAAATAAATAAATAAAAATAAAAATATGTCAATAGTAGGCCAATAGATATTATCTCATATTGTCTTAAACAAGTGGATAAAATATTAACTTTTAATCAAAATATAAATAATGTGCAAAAAAATACAGAGAAAACTCTTAAAATTTAGTAAGAAAGCAAACAACTGATTAAAAAAATGGGCCAAAGACCTTAACAGCCACCTCCTCCAAGAAGATTGCAAATAAGTATATGAAAAGAGGCTCAACATCATGTGACATCAGGAAATGCAAATTAAAACAGTGAGATACTGGCAGCCCTGTGCTGATTCCAGTGTGGCACTAGGGTGCTGCCCTCCGTGCCCAGTGGAGGTGGTTGCGGTGGTGGCCATGGCCATGTGGTGGCTGCTGGCTTGTGCCCAGGTGCCATTCATGTGAGCACCACTGTCAGATTCTTGAGCAGCTCCGCCTGCCTGTGCTGGCCTAAAGACTCTGCTCCTGGTGCCAACTTTTAAGGATGTTTCCATTCCTGAAAAGCCCATGCTTAGATTTATTGAAAGGGCACCCCTGTGCCAAAAATGAGAAGAGAACCCAAATACTCGAGTGACATATGGGGACCTTCTATTGAAGCTACTGAATTCACAGAAGGCATTTTTGCAATCTTGGCACTGGGTGGTGGTTACCTCCACTGGGGGCATTTTGAAATGATGCACCTGACAATCAACCACTCTATGGACCCCAAGAACACAGTTTGCCTTATAGAGAGTACCAGCGCCTTTCAAGCCCACCACCCACAAGGGTATGGGACAGCGCATGGGGGAATCACTACATGACTCTGTGAAGGCTGGCCGTCTCACAGTAGAAATGGGTGGGTGTTGTGGATTCAAAGAGGCACAAGCTTTCCTCAACCAGGTTGGCCACAAGCTGTCCTTCCCAACACAGGCCATGAGCCATGAGACTCTAGAGAGGATCCAAAAAGATCAAGAGGAACCAGAACAGAACAACTAAAACCCCGGGACCTTTGAGCACATAGCCACTGCCAGCATGCAGGGGAGACAGAAAGGCCTGAGCCCAGATGACTTGATCCAGAAGAGGTAGTACTGGGGCAAGGCTTATAGGCCTGAATGTGTAGGAAGAATGTGAGAAATAAATGTAAAAAGGCTACCGAGAGAGAAAGAATCTACTTTTTTTCCCCTTCAGTCTACCCTTAAAGTTTTTGGGTAGTTCTGAAATCTAACCAAGGAGCAGCATATGAGTAAATGATTTCTGAAAAATTGTACAGTATCTTGATTTTTTAAAGTACATTATATTTACATTAAAGTTTGAGTATTACCTGTAAAATAAAACAAAACAAAACCAAAAACAATGAGATACCACTACCCCCCTATTAGAATGACCAAATCTGGAACACTGACAACAGCAAATGCTGGTGAGGATGTGGAACAACAGGAACTCTCATACATTGCTGGTGGGAATACAAAATGGGACAGCAACTTCAGAAGACAGGGGGTTTCTTACCAAACTAAACATACTTGTCCCATATGATCTTACACTTGAGCTCCTTGGTATTTACCCATAGGAGATAGAAACTTATATCCACACAAAAACCTGCATATGAATGTTTATAGCAGCTTTACTTATGATTGCCAAAACTTGGAAGCAAACAAGATGTCCTTCAGCAGGTGAATGGGTGAGTAAACAATGGAATATTATTCAGCACCAAAAAGAATGATCTGTCAACCCTTGAAAAGACATGGAAGAAGCTTAAATGTGTATTAACAAGGGAAAGAAGCACAGAAAAAGCTATATACTGTATGATTCCAACAACAGTACATTCTGGAAAAGGCAAAACTATGGACACAGTAAAAAGATCAAAGGTTTCCAGGGATTAGGTGGGAGAGAGGGATTAATAAGCAGGGCACAGAGGATTTGGGGAGGCAGTGAAGATACTCTGCATGATACTATAATGATGGCAACATGTCGTCATGAACTTATCCAAACCTATAGAAGGTAACCAAGAGGGAGCCCTAATGTAAACTATGGACTTTGGGTGTTTGTGATGTATTAATGTAGGTCAACAGTTGTCACAAATGTCTGCTGCTGGGGGTTTGGTGATAATGGGGGAGGCTGTGCATGTGTGGGGGCGGAGAGCATATGGGAAATCTCTGGCACTTTCTCTCAATTCTGCTGTGAACCTAAAACTGCTCTAACAAAATACTCTTCCAGAAAAAATGTTTATGTACACACACATATTTTCTATTTTCTACTTGAGTCAGTTTCAGTAATTTTTGTCTTTCTAGGGAAGTTTCCATGTCATCTAAGTTACCTAATTTATTGGCATACATTGTTCAAATATTTCCTTATAATTCTTTTAATTTCTGTGAGGTTGGTAGCAATATTCCTATTTCATTCCTGATTTCAGTCACGTCTGTCTTCTCTCTTTTTTTTCTTGGTCAAGGTAAAAGTTTGTCTATTTTCTTGATGTTTTCATAGAAACAATTTTTCACTTTGTTACATTTTTCTATTGGTTTTCTATATTATTTTCACTCTTATCTTTATTATTCCATTTCTCCCACTTCCTTTGGGTTTAGTTCACTTTTCCTTTTCTAGTTTCTTAAGGTGGAAGTTAAGTAATTGATTTGATCTTTCTTCTTTTCTAATATAGGCATTTAGCTATAAATTTCCCCTTTGGCAGTCCTACCCTGCTGTGATATTTTGACTGTCCAGGCTCCCCTTGGGATTGGTTTAAACACTGGGTGCGGTTTGACACCACACAAATTAGACAATGGGTCAGTTACTTTCCATATAATATCCAAGGGTGAAAAGTTTCATTTAGGCATTTTCATAAGTAATCTCAACATTACACAGCTATACAAAGGATATCACATTCAGACTCATTGGTACACTAATTTACAATAGTTAAATGCAAACAATGGAGCCTATGCAGCAGAAAACAGGCCACTATGTCACAGTGTGATAGTGCCATGTCAGGGTGTTAAGGGAGCACACAAGAGGGACACCTAGTAGAGTTCTGGGGTCAGGGAGGAAATGACATCTATTAAGATCTGAATGTTGCTTACAAGTCAGCTCCTGGAAGAGGCCAGGGGTATGCAGAATCCTCCCACATACCACAAGAAGTGTCACCCAGAGACAGAGCTCAGTTCAGCAACTAGACTTATCTAGGAAATACAGATGCTATCTGAGAAGCTCACACAATTGAACACATTTAAGACCCTGACCTTACAGTACTGCTACCCTTACCTCATAATCTCTGGAACTCCTGCCTACAGGTTCATCTGCACTATGTACTCTGGAGCCACCATCCAAGGCCAAGACAAGGTGAGCAGGAGCCCTGGGTCTGACTGATTCAATGTGAAGTAGGCCTGGAAGGTTTCTTTTCTTTAATTCTGTACTCCATGTTTCCTTGTGACCTAGTTCTTGTCTGATAAATGCTGTATCGTACAGCTCTTCAGCCCCAGCTCTGCAATAATCCCTTGTAAAATCCAGTTCCTGATTCATGCTAGCAGGTTCTTCCTGATGTTTTTAGCACTCAGATCTTGGCTAATTGCTTGCCTATTGATCCTCTAACAACCACTGATCCTGATTCTGCTACGGCAGACTGTCAGTCCTTATCTGGACCTGCACCTTTTTGTGGAGATGAACATAGGAAGAGCCATGGCCTTCAACAAAGGATAGTCCTTAGAGGACAGTTTGGATGATTCTTGTATCTTGTTAATTCTATCTGTAAGTCAACTGATTACTAATTTCATTTGGGTGAATTGACAGACACATTGCCATATGTCTGTCCATGTCTCAACTAACTATCCCTGAATGTCTGTCTAGATTCCCAGTCTTCACCTTCCCCATTCTGACCCACCCTCCCAACCCTCTACCCTGGTTCTGACAGGTCCTGCATCATCTAACAGGAGCCAGTTTTACCACAGGATCCAAGAGCCTGCTTGGGATTCTCTCTCCCTCTCTCTCTCTCTCTCTCTCTCTCTCTACCACTCCTCCACTTGCACACTCTCTCTCCCTTTCTCAAAATAAAAATAAATATTTAAAAAATGAAAGAAAGAGAGGCACCTGGATAGCTCAGTAGGTTAAGTGTCCAACTTTGGCTCAGGTCATGATCTCACAGTGCATACGTTCGAGCTCCACATCAGACTCTGTGCTGACAGCTCAGAGACTGAAGCCTGCTTCGGATTCTGTGTCCCTCTCTCTCTGCCCCTCCCCTGCCCGCACTCTGTCTCTCTCTCTCAAAAACAAATCAATGTTAAAAATTTTTTTAAAAAAAAGAAAGAAAGAGACCAGTGTTTCTGAAGTTTCCATTTGTGTACATCTGGATGCAAAGGAAAGTGAAAGTACTCATGTCCCAGGAGAATTTGGGGGACATAGTGTGAAGTAGTCCCCATACAATAATGATCTTTGAGTTTCTTTTTTTTTTTTTAAATGTTTTTTTAACATTTATTTATTTTTGAGACAGAGAGAGACAGAGCATGAACGGGGGAGGGTCAGAGAGAGAGGGAGACACAGAATCTGAAACAGGTTCCAGGCTCTGAGCAGTCAGCACAGAGCCCGACGCGGGGCTCAAACTCACATGCCGCGAGATCGTGACCTGAGCCGAAGTCGGACGCTTAACCGACTGAGCCACCCAGGCGCCCCTGAGTTTCTTATTTTACTTCGAAAATGGAGACAGATCTTATATTCTGCTAAATTGACATTTATTTTAAATGCAAAAAGTTTTGAATTACTTGGGTAGAGGCAGAAAACAATTCTTACTTTTGCCTTCATATTATTTTGTTGTTCTTTCTACCTTCTTTATTTCGACATTTCGTGTTTATTAATAAAAACATTTAATTTTATGAATTTCCTGTGAATACATCTTTTACTGTGTATTTTAATGTATTAATGTCTAAATTATAATATCAGTTTTGATTTCCTCTTTCATTTAAATTTGCATGAATATTTCGGGGCACCTGGGTGGCTCAGTCGACTGAGCGTCCGACTTTGACTCAGGTCATGATCTCGCTGTCCATGAGTTCAAGCCCAGTGTTGGGCTCTGTGCTGACCTAGTTCTTGTCTGATAAATGCTGTATCGTACAGCTTTTATCGTACAGGCTCCGAGCCTGGAGCCTGCTTCAGATTTTGTGTCTCCCTCGCTCTCAGCCCCTCCCCCACTCTCACTCTGTCCCTTTCTCTTTCTTTTTGTCTCAAAAATAAACACTAAAAAAAATTTAATTTGTATGAATATTTGTAAGTAATTTAATTTGATGGGAGGAAAGTTTTTTCTTCTTAATTTCTTGTTTTATTTCACTGTGGTCAGAAACTGACAGTGTAATTTTTACCTTTCAAATCTCTATTTGACAAGAATAGAGGTTTTTGTTGCATACAAAGTCCTACGTGTATCTATTAATTCAAGCTTTCTAACTATATGTAATCCAAACTTCATTTCATTTCGTTCTTTGTATTGTATAAATACAGAAGAATATTAAAATGTCCATTATAAGTGCAGTTTTGTCAAATTCTTTATGTATTTCTAACAATTTTTGCTTTATATACTTTGTCCACAAATATTTATAACCTATTATAACATCTTGGTGGACTATACATTTTTAAAAATAAAATATCCTTCTTTATCCTACCTTTTTGCCTCAAATTCTGTCTTCTCTGATACTGATCTTATCACCTTACTTCTTTTTTGTTTTTTGTTTGTTTGTTTGTTTGATATGTTTGCCCAGCTCTTTATTTTTAGTGTTTTTATTTTTATTTAAGGATGTCTTGTTAGGGTGTCTGGCTGGCTCAGTCAGTAGAGCATATGATTCTCAATTTTAGGGCCATGAGTTCAAGCCCCACATTAGGCATGAAACCTACTTAATAAATAAATAAATAAATAAATAGATAGATAGATAAATAAATAAATAAATAATGGATGTCTTGTTAACAACCTATGTAAAAAAAAAACTATCAATGTAATTTTGCTCTTTTCAAAAAATCATTTGAAAGTCTTCAATAAGGAATTGAATATGTTCACAGTTACTGTGGTCATTGTGTATACTACATTATAGGGATCTCCCTGCACACAGGGGTCTTCTAACTGAAGAGATGAATAAATAATGCAGATGATTTTAGCTCATAGAATGTTCACCTTCAGAATTTATCTAATCCAATGTGCTCTAGGACAGGTGAGGAAACACAGCCGGGCAAGTTACACTGTTTAGTAACAAAGATCAGATCAGTGGCTAAATTTGAACACAAGACTGAAATATCTAATATAATTCATGGTGGGGGGGTGGTTATTAGAATCAGATGAACTCAGCTGCAGTCAGCAGTGACTTTTCTCCGTTTGGACAATCCATAGCATTGTTTAGAGCTTTCCTATATTTAATATCTTTGCCGATCTAAAAACATGTAATGTTAAAAAAAAAACATGTAATATTTTCCAAAGAGTGGTACAACTATCACTGAAGTCTTCATATAATTTTAGGTGGCACACAGATAAATATTTTTTCTATTTAAATAGTTACATATTTATTTTAATGTAAATTAGGAAAAATACATATCTAATATACCCTTTAATCTCATGGATAGATTCGAATAATACTAAGATTAAAAAGTGGAGTCAGGCACTGGGCTGGCTCAGTTGGAAGAGTATGCAGATCCAGACCTTGGGGCATGAGTTCAAGCCCCACGTTGGGTGTAGAGATTACTAAAAAATATAAATAAATGAACTTAAAAAAAAAAACCCTGAGGACAATTTGAAGAAAAATGTCAAAGAAATCGTAGTACAGGTGACACTCAGATATGAAAAATATGAATGACTAATGTTCAGGAAATAATGATTTTAGGATAAGAAAAGTTTTGATAGTCAGATAACAGTGGGTTCATATCCTGGATCTGCCTCTTGTGAAGATTAAACAAGATAAGATTTATAAAACACTTGGCTTAGTAAATCTTTGGTTGTGTTATTTCTCTAATTTATCATGTTTTAGGCCTGTCTCCTTAATTAGATTGTAAAAGCCTTCAGTGACAAAAAACAAACAAACAAACAAAAAAAAAAAACCCAAACACCTGGCAAAGTGAAAAAGCTGATACTAGATAAAGCATATAGTAAGGTCAATGAAAATGATATTTTTTTCTCTACATATTTATAATCTAAATTAGTCTCCAGTGAACCATAAGAGACTCTTAAATATACAGAGCAAACTGAGGGTTGACAGAGGGGAGGTGGGTGGGGGGATGAGCTAAATGGATGATGGGCATTAAGGAGGGCACTTGTTAGGATGAGCACTGAGTGTTATATATAAGTGATGAATCACTAAATTCTACTCCTGAAATCATTACTATTAGTTAATATATGTTAATTAGTCTTCACATTGACCTAATTATAGAGAAACCTGGCTATGCTTTTAGCTAGATATGTTAATTGATTAGTTATTTGGATCTCAATTTCCTCAACTGCAAAATACGTGTTGTACTAGATAATGTGTAAGGTGTCTGACACCTTAATTTTAACATATATAACTCTCCTGTTGGATTTCCCCCAAGTGAATATCATTAACTAATTAATCAATTAAGCAATTCATTCATTCATGCAAAGGTATATGTGCATTTACTATGTGCCAGACACTGTTAGAGAAAACATGGTACCTGCTGTCCTCTAGAAGCTCGCTTAAAAAGTGTCTGCTGCACCTTTTGTTCCTGTGACTTCTCCATTCCATAATGGGATGCCTGTGTATCCCAGTCCCTTCACCCATCTGGGCCATGTCCCCACCACCTCCCCTCTGGCACAGGAATAAAAGGCACAGCATAGGAATATAGTGAATGGTATCATAATAGCCTTGTATGGTGACAGATGGTAGCTACACTTGTGGTGAGTATAGCATAGTGTATAGAATTGTTGAATCACTATGTTGTATACCTGAAACAGATGTAACATTGTGTGTCAACTATACGAAAAAAAAAAAAAAAACCTCAAAAAAAAAACCAACTATACTCAAAAACAAAACACAAAAAGTGCAATAATAAACTATAGCCAAAAACCAACCAAGCAAACAAACCAAACACTTTCTAATTGACTTATTATCTGGCTAAAAGAAAAAGAAAAAAAAAGGATCTCTCTTCTCGAGGAAATCATTATACTACATAACTGTTGGGGTACAGAAAATATATGAAACTATTAGATCTTTCAAATCAATACAAAATTATCTTTATAATAAAAAATTAAAATTTTTCTCAAACAAACCAAAACAATCATCTGAGGGAGATGATAATGGAAATCCAGTTTGGAAACAATACCAGCAGGCTACACGTGGGTCTGTCCAGCCCTGTGCTAAATTGTCTAGCAGGGCCAAGTGAAAGAGGGACAATCCTACAGAACTTTCTGACTGGTTGGAACAATACTATGGTACTTGTAGGCAACCCCCAAGAGCTCATACAGCAACTTGGTGCAATTTGGCAAAAGCAACCCATCTAGGCAGACAAATTACAACACGGTACCCCCATCAAGGCAACAAATCTGAAAACAAAAAAAACAAAAAAAAACAAAAAACCTTTCCGGATCCGGCCCGGCCTGAAGAAGAGTGCATCTTGGCGAATGGAGCACAGGCTGATTTAAGCTCCACTCCGCGCTCCCCCTGTCCCTCTCACCCCACCCTCCCCCGTAGTATGACTGTGCAGGGCACAGACTACACATGTGTGTGACAGCCCAGCTTATGGGGAGCAATCCAATAACACGTCTAAACACACTGAGGGGACCATTATGTGGCTTCAACTGTAACCATTGTGAAAAAGATTAAAAATTTCTAAGTTCAGCAGTCTTTCAAACTGAATAATGTCCATAGTCTAAACAGGAAGTGTCCCTGCATTGCCTCTAGAAACACAGCTTTAGAAAAAAAAAAAAAGCTGTATTATTCATATTAGGCCTTTTGTCCAGAGATTACCGCCACATCAGCAACAAAAAGCCCTGACAGCGTGAGGGTTAAATGTTTTAAAATTCTCTTCCACTGAAGACTGGATCTTGTTGCCTAGTGACTACTGCGTTGCTCGCTGCTGTCACTCACCTTGTCTCCAGAGAGTTATCCCCCACTCTCATAAGGAAGGTTATGATTGGACAAAGGTGACATCATAACACATAGAGGAACGGCATCTCTTTGTCAAGACAGCACCAATAAGATGACTCAAGAGTTGGTAGCAAAGTGTTGTGGTTCCTTTGTTTTGTTTCTTTAATACAGAGCTAACGCATTTGATGAAACATCATCTTCATTCTTCATTTCTTGCAGAGCCAATTTTGCAAGGGTTAGTAGGGGATTTTTGCCCATAAAAATACTCCTTGATAATATGAATTAACTGCAAGTCCATTTAATCAACGCCAGCCCAGCCAAAGCCTTTTCCCTCCTAGCACTTGGTCAGCACTTGAGAAGCTGAATGGATTACAGGCAGAAAATGACTATCCTGCAGCTCATTCTCACACCATTGGGTGCAGAGTGGAATTTCACACAAGGCAGATTCTTCTTGGTGTTTATCTGAGAAGTACCTAAAGGGGTTCCAAAGCACCAGTTTCCAGGAGGGTCCTATAATAAGACTTTGGGACACATACATAAGGCGTCAAAAGAGTTAAAAAAGATTGATTGAAGTTGAAAGCATATCTACTTTTAAAATCAAGCAGTTGGGAGAAATCTCACACTTTGTACATAACACACGAACATGAGTTCTTTGATTACTTTTCAAATTCACATCACACGTTTGCCGTGTTGAAAATCAAGCCTGATAGTCTTTATTTTTCACACCGACTTGAGCTACTTGTGTACACTCTTGACTATTTCAGCCACGGAAGACATTAGCTATGTGATTGAAGTGTCAGTTACAGATTCATTATGCCAGGCTGCTATATTAAATCATCTGTTAAATGCGTTTTTTCTTGGTAAATATTCAGTATACAGCATAGTCACAGCTGGTATAATTGGATAGTTGCTTTTAGTTAATGCTCTATTTTGAAAGCTACAACTCCTATAAAGCTTATAGTGGAGTTGTAACAAAGGCAATCCCCCTTGGGAAACAGGAGAGAGCAAATTCCTTCCTGCAATTCTACTGGAAAGCAATTAGAGAGAGAGAGTACTCATAAATTATATACGGCCTTGCTTTTTACCTCCACTGATAAAGAACCTGTAGTATGTCAGCTGAAATGTGTAAGTACAACAGTGCTTCTTCTACGAGCTGGCTGTATGTATTTGCATATTGTAATTTCTCATTTGAATAATCAATATTGTTCTTAAAGTGAACTAAAGTGACCATACATTTCCTGGGGAAAATTCATCTCAAAGAAGGGAAAGATAGTGTTTACACAGAATTAAGTTACAAGGAAACACTTATTCTCATAATAATCATCAAACGCATTCAGGAAATACCAATTTCATAAATAATTTCCTTTACGAACTGAGATCCGTGTGCAAGTGAAAGCAGACAGTGGGTGTGAGTTCCTTTAAATGAAATCTTGATACATGGGAGGGGAAGGTTCTGTTGCTGACGTGGTTCTTGTTCATTTGACAAGAAAATACCAAACATCTGGGTTCTTAAAGGGTTTGATTGCTAGCAGTAAATTATGGTGAGGTACAATTGATAGTACTATAATCTGATCAAGATTCAGTTTTATATTTTCTTTTACTCTATCTATTAAGAGATTTAATGCTATAAACAAGATCTTAAGGGAATGCTTCAATTACTTAATGAAACCTGTCAGCGGTTAATTATAAAATTATTCTTGTCTATTCCCTTCATGCCCTAAAAAACTTGGATGGCTTAGGTCCAATTACATGTAAAAGTAATAAATATGTATTTTAATAGACTTTTCAATAATGCAGGCTGACCTTTACACTTAAGAAGAAAAGGTAAGATTTTTACCCTATGAAACAACTTGTACCAGTTTAGAGAAACAACCCCTCCTTTCCTAACTTCCTGGATTATTACATTTCTTGGGTTTGGAGGATTTGGAATTGGCCACAGTGTGCAGGATGTAGTATTTTGTCAGAAGGTATTTGATTATGAACGCATATTTAGGATTTGCATGAGCAATCCCCAAGTGTCAAGGTGGAATGGTGATCCTTTGAAAATGTACATTTGATTCCATTACCCCCCAGTCTTACTCAGTTCTTACCACGGCACTCGCAGAGCCTGCCTGACATGGGCCCTGGCATCTTGACACTTCTCAGATTATCTCCTCCAGCCCTCCCTTTGCACACGATGTTACAGGCACAGTAGTGATTCCTCTTGCTGAGGCTGTAAAAACATCGCAGGGTTACAGCGTCTACCTTCTCTGCAGCCTTCCCTGTTCCCTGCCTGGAAGGCCCTTCCTCTGGGTATTTGTAGGTCTCACTCCTGCAGTCAGTCTAATCCCTGCTCAAGGCCACCTGGATGAATGTTCCTCCCTGTCCACTCTTTCTAAAGTAGTGACTGTCACCCCTCTCCTTTCCCTTCCTCACTTTAGTTTTCTTCATAGCACTTACACTTCTGAAATTTAATTTCAAATTTTTATTTTGTCAGCCTTCTCCCACGACAACGTAAGGTCCTCGAGGGCAGAGACTTTGTCTGTTTCTTCCACTGCCAAACCACCAGGGCCTAGCCCAGTGATGGGCCTTTCACAAGTGCTCAGTGAAGATTTGTGGAATAAATGAATAAAAGGTTAAACTTTCTTCTTGTGCCTGCATATTCCTGTAACCTAAAGGTACTAGAGCCTGGGAATGCAGGCACACATTTAGGACTCAGACTTGTTTTTTGACCATTTACTAGCTCGTGTAAATACAGGCAATCTAAGCTCATCTAGTGTGGATTTCTTCATCTACAAATGTAACATTTACCTCATTAACCTCAAAGAGTTGATGTGAAGATTAAGTAAGATAACAAATAACATCTAAATGCTTGGCTTAGTGCTCACCATGCTGTCAGGTAGAAAATCATCAATAAGTAGTAGGTAGAATATTCCAGATGAGACCCATCACAGATTACTAAATCAGCGTCAGGTTGTTGTTCATGTAATTTTTTTAAAAAGCCATTGAACTTCTAGTAACTGGTCCCTCACACCCACCCAACCCTCCCCAGAAACTGTTTTAATATTTCCTTCTCCCCAGTCCATCTCAGAGTCTACGTGGGAGCCATCTGTCTGACTTCAAGGTTTTTCATTCAACTCTCACAAGCTGTTGAATGTATTTCAACTTCTCATCTGTTGCTTACTAACACATTTTTATTATCTCCCTCTTTCTGCAGTTCAAACACGACAAATTATTTTTGTTATGAAAAAAAGAAATTAGAATACCAAGGAGCTTTTCTCTCCTCGGATTTGTATGGTTCTTAGCCCTCACCCACCTCCACACACCCACACACACACACACACACACACACCTCCCACACCTGGGCAGTCAACTGATCTGCCTTCTGTTCCTATAGATTCGGTCGGTATGTCTTTTCCAAAATTTCATGTAAGTGGAATCACATGGTGTGTATTCTTTAAAGACTGGTTTCATTTCAGGGCTCCTGGGTGGCTCAGTCAGCTAAG
The DNA here is from genome assembly GCF_018350195.1 of Panthera tigris. Lineage (NCBI taxonomy): Eukaryota > Metazoa > Chordata > Mammalia > Carnivora > Felidae > Panthera > Panthera tigris. The sequence goes on along the minus strand of NC_056662.1, from coordinate 67,216,685 downwards.
CGTCCGACTTCTGCTCAGGTCATGATCTTGTGGTTTGTGAGTTTGAACGCCCCATCGGACTCTGTGCTGGCAGCTCAGAGCCTGGAGCCTGCTTTCAGATTCTGTGTCTCCCTCTTTCTCTGCCCTTCCCATACTCTCTCCTGTTCTCTCCCTCAAAAATAAATAAACATTAAAAACATTTTTTTAGAGACTGGTTTCTTATACGTTGTTACTAGTATCAGCAGTATGTTTCATTTTACTTCCTGAGAAGTGCTCAATTCTATGAATTTACCACAATGCATTTATTCACCTGTTGATAGGCATTTAAATTGTTTCAATTTTGGAGCCATCTTGAATATTACTGCTATGAACATTCGGAAACAGATCTTTCATTTCTCCTGGTAAATACCTAAGAGGGAAATTGCTGAGTGTTATGGGCTGATCTGTAAACCCCCTCTCCCAAATTTGTATCTTGAAGTCCTAAGCCCCACTATCTCAGAATGTGACTGTATTTGGAGATAGAACTTTTAAGAGGAAATTAAGTTAAAATGAGGCCATTTGGAGCAGGTCCTAATCCAACATGACCTGTGTCCTTGTTAGAAGCACAAACTTGGACAAAAAAGAGGCACAAGAGAGATGTCAGGGATGCACATACACAAAGGAAGGCCACGTGAGGGCACAGCAAGACAGCCTTCTGCAAGCCAAAGAGAGAAGTCTCAGGAGAAACCGAAACCTGCCAACACCTTGATCTTGAGCTTCTAGCCTCCAGAACTGTGAGAAAAGTCACTATGTGTAGCCTCCACTTAGGACAAGGAAAGTCAAGCTCCCCCTCCTTTAGGGTGGAGTATCTGAACAATTTATTTGGAATTCTTCTGTATGGGACATTGGTCTCTTCTCCCTCATTTATTTATTTATTCAATCATTATGTATAACAATGTGTACTCGTGGCGATTTATTTTATACTTTGGGTTGTAAGCCAATACTATTTTATTTTGTTGCTTACATTGTTCCAGCTTTGGCCACCAGGAGTTCTTGCAGCTGGCAGTTTTCTTGTTTTGTTTTGTTTTTTGTTTTGCTTTGTTTTTAATTAATAGACTTTACTTTTTAGAGCAGTTTTAGGTTAGAGAGAAGTTAAGCAGAAAGTACAGAGAGTCCTGATACACTTGCTTTCAGCCCTATTTTCCCCTACCCCTAGTTTCTTCTATTACGGACATCTTACATTAGGGTGGTACATTTATTACGACTGCCGACATTAATATGTCATTATTAACTAAAATCCATAATTCACATTAAGGGGTCACTCTTTATCTTGTACATTCTGTGGGTTTTGGTACATGTATAATGACATGCATCCACCATTACAGTAACATACAGAGTAGTTTCACTGCCCTAAAAATCCTCTGTGCTCCACCTATTCGTCTCTGCCTCCCTCTGAAACCCTGGCAACCACTGGTCTTATCACTGTCTCCATAATTTTACTTTTTCCAGGAATCACAGTATGTTGCTTTTTCAGATTGGCTTCTTTTTACTTAGCAATATGCATTTAATATTCTTCCATGTCTGTGTGTGGCTTGATAGCTCATTTCTTCTTCTTTTTTTGTTTCTAGTTGTAGTAAGTATGTTCGCGTTGTTGTGCAACCAATCTCTAGAACTCTTTTCATCTCGCAAAACTCAAACTCCATGCTCATTAAACAACAACTCCCCATTTCCCTCTTCCTACAGTCCCTGGCAACCACCCTTTCACTTTCTATCATTAGATGACTGCAGGTAACTCACTGGAGTGGAATCATATAGTATGTGTTTTCTTATGACTTGTTTATTTCACTTAGCATAATATCCTCAAGCTTCATCTGTGTATTAACATGTGTCAAAACTTCCTTTTTAAGACTGAATAGTATGTCATTGTATGTGTACTGCCACATTTTATTTAGCTATTCATCTGTCAGTGGACACCTGAGCTGTTTCCCTTTTTACTATTGTGAATAATGCTGTGATGAAGAACATGGATGTACAAATATGTTGAGACCTTGCTTTTAATTCTTTCAGGTATATGCCTGGAAACACAATTGCTGGATCATATGGTAATTATATTTTTAATTTCTTTAGGAACTTCCATATACTTTCCATAGTAGCTGCACCATTTTATTTCTACCAACAGTGTACAAGGGGTCCAATTTTTCCATGGCCTTGTCAACACTTGTTACTTTTTTCTTTTAATTTTTAAGTTTTAATTTTAGAGACAGAATGTGAGGAGAGGGAAGGGAGAGGGAAAGGGAGAAGGAGAGGAAGAAGGAGGGGGAGAGGGGAAGAGGGAGAGGGAGAGGGGGAGAGAGAGAGAGAGAGAGAGAGAGAGAGAGAGAGAGACAGAGAGAGAGAGAGAGATTGACTGACAGAGAGAGAATCCTAAGCAGGCCCCACACTCAGCACAGAGCCAGATGCAGGGCTCAACCCCATGACCGTGAGATCATAACCTGAGCCGAAATCAAGAGTCAGCCGCTCAACCGACTGAACCTCCCAGGTGCCCATTTTTTTAAAATAGTAACCATCCTAACTAATGAGTGTGAGGTGGTATCTCATTGTGGTTTTGATTCGAATTTACCTAATAATTAGTGATGTTTAGCACCTTTTCATGTGCTTGTTGTCCATTTGTATATCTTCTTTGGAGAAATGTTAATAGCTCATTTCTTTTTACAGCTGAATAATATTCTATTGTATGGATATTACTATTGTTTATATAGATATATGGAGATATACTACAGTTTATCCATTCACATATTGAAGGAATTCTAGGTTGCTTCTAAGTTTTGATAATTATGAATAAGTTTTGCATAAGAATTGCACACAGGTTTTTGTGTGGACGTGTTTTCAGCTCATTTGGGTAAATACCAAGGAGCATGCTTGCTGGCTCATACATAAGAATATGTTTAGTTTGTAAGAAACCACCAACCTTTCTTCCATAGTGTCACTACTTTGCATTCCCAGCAGCAATGAGACTTGCTCCACATTCTTGCCAGCATTTGGTGGTGCCAGTGTTTTGGATTTTAGCCATCTTCATAGGTGTGCAGTGGTATCTTAATGTCCTAATTTCCGTTTCCCTAATGACATGATGTTGAGAGTCTTTGCATATGCTTATATGCCATCTGTTTATCTTCTTTGATAAAGCGTCTGGATATTTTGCTCATTTTTAAATTGGTTTTTTCTTATTACTGATTTTTAAGAGTTTTTTTTTTTTTTATGTATTTTTGACACCAGTTCTTTATATGTTTTGCAAATATTTTCTCCCAGGCTGTGACTTGTCTTTCCATTCTCCTAATAGTAACCTTCACAGAGCATAAATTTTTAATTTCAACCAAGTCCAACTTACCAGTTTTTCTCTTTCACAGGTTGTGCTTTTGGAATTGCATCTTGTTGTAAGGCTTTAATTACTAATAGTTATTAATTCAATTACACATAGGCACAAAGTTATTCAGATTTCTACTTCTTCTTGATTTAAGTTTTTAAATTTCATCTCAATTGGCGAATTTTCTGGCATAAAGTTCTTAGATATTCTTTTGTTTTTGTTTTGTTATTATCTATAGGATCTGTCCTTATGTCTCATTTCATTTCTGATTTTGCTGATTTGGGTCCTCCTTTTTTCCCATTAGTTAATCTGGCTAGAGATGTATCACTCTTACTGGTCTTGTCAAAAAATGTTTCATGTATTTTGTCCAGTTTTCTAGTTGCTTACAGAAGAGCTTAAGTCTGGACCTGTATCTCAATTATGGCTGCAAGTCAAAGTATCAGGGTAATTTCTTAAAGGGTCTACACCCTTAATGACTTCCCTTAGGTCTTTTTTTTTTTTTTAATGTTTACTTATTTTTTAGAAAAAGAGAATGAGAGACAGAGAGAGAAAGAGAGTGCGCGCGCATGAGTGGGGCAGGGGTGGAGAGAGGGAGGCAGAGGATCCAAAGAGGGCTCTGCGCTGACAGCAGTGAGCTGGATGCTGGACTCAAACTCCCGAACCCCCTGAGTTAATGACCTGAGCTGACTGAGCCACCCAGGCACCCCTTCCCTACGATTGTTAAAAGCCCAAATCCTTGACATACATGGCTTTGCAAGACCTGGCACCAACTGTTTTGCTTTGTAGCCACACAAGCCTTTTAGTTCACCCAAAATTTCATGTTTTCTATCACAGGGATTTGTGACTGCTGTTGCCCTTGCCGAGAACAATATGCTATGCTTTCAGTCCCAATACCTGTTTCTTTCAGATCTCAGCTTAAATCACGTTCTTCAGAGTAGCCTCCCCTAAAACACCAGATTAAATATTGTTTTCATAGCCCCCTAGCCTTTTCTTTCATGGCAATTATCTCAATTCACAATTGCATTCACATTTTTGAGAGGGATTATCTGTTTTTCTTTCTTAGTGCGTATTGTATATCCAACACTTAAAGCTCAGTGCTCAGGATTAATGCACTGATAAATCTAAGTGGAGTTTTTTTTTTTTTCAGTTCCTTTCCTGATATACAAGATTATCATATACATTTAGCTAAACTGCAGAGCAGAGTACTTTATGCTGGCTGCAGTCTCTACTTAAGAATTGTCAACCATTAGGCAACAATTTTGCTTTGGGTTCTAACATCTTCCTTAAGTTAATATTCTCTACAATATCTCCTTTCTGTCCAATTCCTAGTTTCCATTTTTATTAAAATTTCTCCACTAGATTGATTTATAAGTATTTACTTGAGCCTAAATCTCAAGGTTGTGGAATATCTATAATGGAAGTAAATCCACTTACACAAACATTTTGTGTAAGAATCACTTTGTTAAGAAGGGATTGTTGTTTATCCATTACATTATGAAGTAAATAAGCCTCATAACTTGCCTGCAGTTCACTTAAAAACACCTCTACTTTTCCAAGAATATATTTGTAAACAAACTTTTGGAACACAAGCTATTCTTAAACACAAGTGTTACATTCTCTGTGCAGCACATGGCTATTTTAATTTTCAGGTGACAGCTTCTAAACAGTCGTCTATTTAAAATTTCATGAAGCAGGTACACCTGGGTAGCTCAGTTGGTTAAGAGCCCAACTTTTGATTTTGGCTCAGATCATGATCAATTTGTGAGATCAAGCCTCATGCTGGGCTCTAAGAGGCTGACAGGGAGGAGCCTGCTTGGGATTCTCTTCATCTCTCTCTGCCCTTCCCCCACTCACCTGTGCATACACGTGCACTCTTTCTCAAAATAAATATACTTTTAAAAATTCATGAATAACGCTATTACTAAGATTAATAATTATTTTCATTCTTAAAGATTTTCAACAGTTTCACATCTAAGTTTTTGCACAACTTTTGCAACCTCTATTTCCAATTAAAAAATTAGTATGTCCCGAAGTTCTTGAGGAAAAGACTAAATGTGTTTTAACCCATATTTTAGGAAGTTATTTTTCTAAAAATGGTGTGTAAATATTTCTTCCCCCTTCAGAACTACTATGAGCTCAAAGATTAATGCAACAGTGAGAATAAAGGTCTTAGGGAACAAATACTTGGCTCCCAAATGGCTATGCTTTGTAAGTGATTTTGTGTATCAGAGATGCTTTGAAAGGAGGGAGGGCTTAGAGATCATGGTAGTTTAAAATCAATATGGCTGTCTCAACTCATTTTAAATAAAAAAATCTACATAGATAATACCATTTAAATTACTAGCACAGAACTTCAAAGGGAAGCAGGGGTTAGGGGGATTAAAATTAAGATGTTGGTTGTAGATTGCTTCATTTTACAATGGATGCCCAATTTTTAAACACATGGCATTACTGGGTATTGTTGAAGTAACACTACTGTATTTATATATTTTTTGATGTTTTAGTTAGTTTTGAGAGAGAGAGAGTGGGGAAGTGGCTGAGAGAGGGAGACAGAGCAGACAGCAGAGAGCCTGATGCAGGGCTTGACCTCACAAACTGTGAGATCGTGATCTGAGCCGAAGTCGGATGCTTAACTGAATGAGCCACCCAGGCACTCCATAACACTACTGGATTTAGAAATAATCTTAATAATTTCACATTCTACTCAATTTTTCCTATTTTTCAAACTATCTCATACATATGCATATGTATAGGAAAAGAAGTTCAATTTCAGGAAGTGAATAATTTTTTTTAAGTTTATTTATTTTTGAGAGAGTATGTGCATGTGCCAGAGTGGGGGAGGGGTAGAGAGAGAATCCAAAGCAGGGTCTGAGCTAAGGGCTCTATCTCACAAACCTTGAGATCATGATCTGAGCTGAAATCAAGTGTCAGGTGCTTAACCTAAACTGACTGAACCACCCAGGCACCCCAGGGAGGGAATAATTTAATTAACACTATTTCAGCTTTCAAAATGATTAAGATGGCCTGTAACACTAGAAAAAAAAAAAAGACCTAAAAATTCTGAATTTGAAATTTTATTTTTCATTTGTATGACCTTCAACTTTATAACACCAAAATGGAAAGGGTGTGTGTATGCAGAAGTATGACCACTTACAACTACACTACCCACCCCTAAAGAACAGAGAAAGCAAAAATGTTATAAAACAAGGTTTATTCTGCAATACTTTATCATAATGAATTGCATCTCTTTGGTAAAAATAAACTTTATAAACATTTTAATAATCAGAGATTAGATACAAAAACTAAACATCTGTTAAGTTGCTTTTAATATGAGCAAAGACTGGCAACTGAGAAGTGGTTCATTTGTGACTGGTCATCTACTGGCAGTTATAACTCAAACTCAGGGCAGTTTTTATGCTACATTAGAAAAGAGGATAAGGAAATCAGTTCAATAACTCAAATTTCTTGAATGAGAAAGCATTCTTATACTTTCATTGAAAAATAAATAATAGTTACACTGAATTGGCAATTATACATTTTTATACACTATAGGATGGCAACATAATACTTTAAAATTAAGCACTTAGTTTAATAAGAAATGTACAACAATTTTAAAAACAAATTTGATAATGGCACTGGCAGTTAAATGCAAAAAAAAATGTGCTTTAAGAAAAAGATGGCAGGTAGAACATTAAAATACTCTAAATTTGTCTTTCAATAAATATTTTGAGTACATCATTAACATAGTGAAGTAAACTTTGTTTAAATCAAAGCTTACACATTTTGAACTAACAACAACAACAAAATAAACTATAAAGTATATGTAAACCAGAAAGCCTCAAAGTTTCTGAATTAAATGCTATAGTCTTCACAAAAGGTTGTTAACTTACTGTAGTATTTAAGACAAAAGTCTTTACAGCTTTGTGAAGTATTCACATCTGTTGCTTAAATTGCTGGGAAAGGCCTCCTGATCTACCAAGACACACACATTCCCTCCTTAACACTTTCTCTAGCTTTGAATTCGTCCTAACATATATTTAACTGACCGCCTCCTATGAACCCTTTACATAATGCCTCAGAAAGTAGCAGAAGAAAATTTATATTCTAAACCTTATTATATACAAGGGGATCTAAGTTAAGAGAAGTCATGCTGGCTATAGGGAGGAAAGGAAAGACTCAAAGGTGGAACAAGGAGATGATCCACCAATAATTCTTTCCATGAATACAAGTAATATTTTCTTTCTCTGAATCTGAAAGGTAAAATAAAATATTAATGAATTTAATAATATATTGCACAAATAAATTTCAAAAATCTATATTCAAGAAACACTGATTCTATTTGGGATGTGAAGGATGAAGATTAATTGTGCTGAGTCAAAACTTTTACTAGAAATCTATTATAAATGGGAATTGGTTGTAACAATTTATATCAATATAAGGCAAATAATGTTAGCTTAATTCACAGTCTTAAAGTATGCTGGAACATATATAATCTCTCTGAAATTGCCAAATTTTTGCTATTACAGTAAAATTTCTTATGAATATATTAGAAATCTAATTTCTAGTACATAGGACTGGAAATTATTTTCTTTAATTGGGTGGTGATTAGCCATGTTTTTATCTCAACACATCTGAGGAATGGGATCATAATACCTATGAAAGTAATAATGGGAGAACCATAATTAAAAAGGTACTTTCTCTTTAAAATAACTCTTGGTAAATCAGCAAATGGAGTGATGCAATGAATTCTGTTTAAGAATTAAGTGTAAAATATTGTGTGACTTCTTCCTATTCACTTGTAGTACAAAAGTGTTTATTGTCCTTGCTAGTGAAGTTAAATTTAACTTTTAAATTTGCAGGAAGAGCACATGAAGAGGGAGAGAAAATCAAGTTTAAAGTATTACTGTTATTTATATTAAGCCAAAATAATTCCGAAGATCCCTCTTAAAGTAGGGACAACTCAACTCTCCCCCTCCTTAGATCATTTTCCTCTGCTTTCGAAGAGTAATTACAAATGGACAGGAACCAGAGAGATTATCTGTGGTACAGAATTTCAGTAGGACACAATAAACTGGAACCAGATCACTGAAACACTGTTACTAAGGTCTATGCAGAACAGTTTCAAGATATTGTTAGAATGATATTGATAATCTGTGTACTATTTATACTGTGTAAAGCATTTTTTGTGTGTTATATTCATTGTCTACAGTAAAAGGTGGTAACTTGAATTAGCCATTTTCTGTAGATGTGACATATATGAAGAACAAAAACTGCAAATATCTCATCCTGCATACTTGAGGACTATTTTTTGTTATCAACAAATTAAAAAATTACTGTATTTCAACAGCACCAATTCTATTAATGTGGCTATCCAGGTTCAATTACAATTAACATGGAAACAGGACAGATAATAGTAATGTTGTTATCCCTGGCTTAAAGTTTTGCCGACTGAAAAAGATGTTTTCATTAGGCTTCTCATTTGACAGTTTTGCCCAAATAAAACTTACAAGTTAAAATAAAAATATTTGTCTCTTAAAACACACACACACACACACACACACACACACACACACACACATACACACACACACACGCAAATCCAAGAAAATGCTTTAGTCATAGAAATAGCTGAAAGTAACCATCCCAAATCATGAGCCTATCTGTGTACGTATGTATGTGTGTGTGTGTGTGTGTGTGTGTGTGTGTGTGTACATGTATATGAAATTATCAGAAAGTGAAAACAAGGTCATTGTTATAAAACAGAATGTATGTATCATGAGATAAATTGAACTTTTGGAAAGTTGCTTCCACCACTGTAAAAAAATATATATAATAAAGTTTAGTTTTATTAGTATCTTGTGTTCTTTCTAAATAATATATAAACTATAAAAATGATATGAAAAAAATGTCTTGTAGAAGCAGATTTGATCAAATACTTAAAATGCCTTAGTCAATGCACATTTGGAACAGCAATATAAAATCTTTTAGCATGGAATAAATGGCACATAATATGTATTATATGGTCTCCCCCAAAAGATGTACTGTATAAGATTAATTTTGTATAAATTTTAAAACCCCTGAATGTACACTGTCTCTACAGTTTTGTTAAATCCTTTCAATTTCAATTACGAATACATACAAATTTAATTCATACAAACCCTGGAGAGAAGTTTTTTCCTAAAGGATCTACTACCTTTATTTATGACGACATATGTAGTAACTATTCAAAATGTTTATATTAGATTACACTCCATTCCTACTACAAAATTCTCAGAATGCACTCCACTTAACAAGCAAATAAAAGATACTCTTATTGCAAAAAGTGTGTCAAAATGAGTGTTAACTCCATAACACACTTTATGGCTATATCCTCTCATTGGATTGTTTCTACTCAACAAATATAGCTAGTGGCTAAAATTCAAACAATGGTTACAAAGCACTTTGGGAACAAACAAAAGGCCCCAATAAATGTTATGCAATATTTGAGAGGTAAAAAAAAGAAATCAAAGATAACACTGTAATAGGAATTGGAGTGTTCTTAGATGAAATTATGCCAAAAACCTGCCTTTTCTAAATCTCAGAACTCTTTGCTGTACTTTCTGCCTATGTAAACAAAAGGAACCTTCTAGACATCTAGGACCTTTTCCAATTTATACTCAACTTTGTCCATGCTTCAACAAAAAGTAATTAAAAACCAAAATTAAGACCAAAAAAAAAATGCCAAATCTCATTCTACTGGACTGCATGTGTCCAGAGAGAAGTACATGAGAAAGACATCAGCAAAAATTTTAGCTGGATCAGCAACTACAGTTAATTACAGATTGGAAAAGAAAATGAAAAAAAGTCACAGAGTTGCCAATTCTCCCACTTTAACATATTAACAAAATAAAAGATTTTTCCTTCAAGTTTTAAGACAGAGGTTGTGGATTTTCTTATACAAAAATTTCCAAATCTTGGAGACACTTATCACAAAAATTATGCTTTTAGGACTTGGCATCGTATCTATGATTGGGCATGTTCCTAACAGCAATTATTTAATAGAAATTAAAACAAACATTTTGAAATAAACAATTAGCACCCCTCCCAACCCTCAAACAAAAGAAGTCCATTATGGCTTTGATATCCCTTATAAAGAATTAAGTAGAAGAGTATTGCCACACTTTAAAATAATTTCACACTAATAAGTATTTCTATTTTCTCCGCTGCTTTTGATTTTGTGTCTTTGCAGTACTTATTAGGGAACCCAGACAGGTACGAATTCCAGCAAGGTGGAGCAGAGATCCAGCTGCCTCTTTGAGCTCCTCATCAATTTCTTGACATAACTGTTTACGCATCTTTTTGCCTGGCTGCCCTTTATCAGAGGTATCAGCACAAGCCTGTGACGCATAGCCACTGTCTCCAAGAGGATCATCTTCATAATCAACATCTGTATCTTCTTCACTGTGAAATCCTTCACTGCCATCACTTCCCACATGGCTACTCTTTGGGATAAATTCATATGACTCATCCACAGAGGACAGAGAAGACACGCTAGACCTGGATGCACAGCGCTGTGCTGCCATGCTACTTGCACTGTAATTGTGGTCTTCTTTTGGATCAATGCTCGTGGCTAAAGAGTGACTCTCTTGCAGTCGCACAGTACTGGGATGACCGAATGCATTGCTGTAATTCCTCTTTTTTTGCATTGCTGTTTTAAGAGGAAGAGGCTTCTCACCTGTTGTAAAGAAAACATCTATCGATATAGGTCAAATGCATTTGATTGCAAGAACAGGCCATTTAAACTACTGTACCATTCCTGAATAGTAAGTGCTTTAAGTTAGTAATGTTTTATAGGTTTTTGTTTGCTTGTTTCTTTTTTTATGCAGACCATATCATCCTGTAGGTATTAAGTTGAAACATTTTATTTTATACAATTTTTTAATGTTTATTTATTTTTGATAGAGCGAGAGCAAGAGCATGAGCGGGGTGGGGAGCACACACACACACACACACACACACACACACAGAGAGAGAGAGAGAGAGAGAGAGAGAGAGAGAGAGAGAGAGAGAGACAGATGCAGATTCAGAAGCAGGCTCCAGGCTCTGAGCTGTCAGCACAGAGCCCAATGCGGGGCTCGAACTCATGAACTGGGAGATCATGACCTGAGACGAAGTCAGATGTTTAACCGACTGAGCCACCCAGGTGCCCCTAATTTGAAACATTTTAAAATCACTTAATGAAATGTCTTGACCTTTCCATCAAAAATATAATTATTTTGAGCTGCTTGTACAGAATGTCTCAATAAGAATGTATCACACTGTTTAGCTAACCATTTCCTTGATATTTAGGTTTTCCCAATTTTTCACCACTATGAAGAACTGCAGTGAAAATCCTTCTGATGCTTTTTCTTACACATATGCAAATATTTTTCTAGGATACTAAGAAACAGAACTGTTAAGTAAGAGAATACACGCATTTCAAGTTATTATTAGTATTTTTTTAATTGAAGTATTATAGTTGACACACAATATTAGTTTTAGGAGTACAACATAGTGATTTGACAATTCTATACATTCCATAATGCTCACTATAAGTGTAGTCACCTATAGAAAGTTAATACATTATTGACTATATTCTCTATGCTGTACTTTTCACTCCTCTCTTATTTATTTTATAACTGGAAATTTGAAACTTCTTAACTCCCTCAATTAATTTCATCCATCCCCCCACCCTCCTTCTCTCTGGCAACCACCGGTTTGTTCTCTGTATTTATAAGTGTGTTTGTTTTTTGTTTGTTCACTTGTTTGTTTTTTAGATTCCACATATAAGTGAAATCATATGGAATCTGTCTTTCTGTCTGGCTTATTTCACTTAACATAAAGCCCTCTAGGTTCCTTTAGGTTGTCAAGAATGGCAAGATTTCATTCTTTTTTATAGGTGGGTAACATTTCATTGTATATATCTATCACATCTTTATCCGTTCTTGTATTGATGGACACAAGTTGCTTCCTTATTTTGGCTATGAAAATAATGCTACAATAAACACAGGGATGCACATACCTTTTAGAATTAGCATTTTTGTTTTCTTTGGGTAAATATCCAGAAGTGGAATTACTGGATAGTATGGTTTTAGTTTTTTTGGTTTTTTTTAGTGTTTATTTATTTATTTTGAGAGACCAAGAGAGACCAGGGAAGGGACAGAGAGAGAGAATCCAAGGCAGGCTCTACACAGTCAGCAGGGCTCAATCTCAGGAACTGCATGGGCTCAATCTCAGGAACTGCATGATCATGACCTTAGCTGAAATCAAGAGTAGAACGCTCAGCCAACTGGGCCACCTAGGCACCCCTATTTTTAGGTCTTTGAGGAACCTCCATACCGTTTTCCATAGTGGCTGTACCAATTTGCATTCCCACCAACAGTAGGTTCCCTTTTCTCTACATTCTCATCAATACTTGTTAGTTCTTATCTTTTTGGTACTAGACATTCTGGTATGAGATCTCACTGTGGTTTTGATTGGCATTTGTGATTGGTATTTTCAAACTGTCCTCTAAAATGGTTTTATGAATTTACATCCTACAGTGTGTGACAATATCCAGTTCCTACAATTAACACCTGATATTATCATGGACAAGAAAGTAGTATACCAATATTGTTGCATTTTGCATTTCCCTGACTTTTAGACAAGTTGCTTATCTTTTCAAATGTGTATTGTCCACTTTATTTCCTTCTTTGAGACTTACCTAATTCATATTATTTTCTTGGCTTTTCTGTTGGATTTTTTACTTCTTACTTGTAGAATCCTTTTATATACATATACTCAATATTAACCCTTTGTTATATACATAGTAAAAAAAAATGTTCTCTCAGTGTTTTGCTTGGGTGACTTTTCTTACAGGTATCTTTTGTTGTCAGAACTTCAATTTTTTTTTTAAATTTTTTTTTTTTTTTAACATTTATTCATTTTTGAAAGACAGAGAGAGACAGAGCGCAAACAGGGGAGGGCTAGAGAGGGAGTCACAGAATGCAAAGCAGGCTCCAGGCTCCAAGCTGTCAGCACAGAGCCTGACGCGGGGCTCGAACTCATGGACCGCAAGATCATGACCTGAGCCAAAGTTGGCTGCTTAACTGACTGAGCCACCCAGGAGCCCCATTCAAAATTTTGACATTTAGTTAAATTTACTCACATTTTCTTTTATGGATTTTGCACTTGTATCTCAAGGGTTTTCCTATTTCTAGGTTATAAATATACCTTCCTATATTTTCTTATCTATGGCTTTCATTTTTACTTTTAAATCCTCAAGTTTAATTTTTATACATGCTGTTAATTTCTTCATTTCTTGGTCCATGTAAAAAAGATCTATCACAATATTAAACTCAATCTCATAATTTGCTCACATAAATTAATTAAAATATGATAAGACAAAGTAATTCAGATGAAAACATAATTTAGTTGGAAAAAAACAATTTTGCCTATAACATTTAAATACTTTGCATTCTAAATTACATTTGAAAAAGCACTCACAAAATGTATTTTAAGAAGAAAAACAGGTTTGCTTACATTCTAAAATTCCTTGTTCTATAGAAGTATTTAAAAGCATCATTGCAGTGGCAGCATCAATATCAGATTCTGAAAAAGGAAACCAGTAACAATATTAATGTTCTTTATAAAAGAGAAGCTATTTTAAGTATTTGCAAAGGTAACCAAAATTCAGATGTGGTGCATATTCTTTTGCTTAAATACACACACACATACACATACACAATAAACAAAATGAGACACATTATTCTGCAATTTGTTTTTGTTCACTTAAAATTATGAACAGTTTTATGAACAGTATTGAATGAAGGACAAATGCAAGGTACTAGAGATCATAAAATTCTTTATGATTTTAATAACTTTTTCTTTCCTCTAGCTTACTTTACTATAAGACAGTAATAACTCATAACACACAAAATACGTGTTCATCGACTGTTTATGTTATCAGTAAGGCTTCCAGTCAACAGTAGACTATTAGTAGTTAAATTTTTAGGAAATCAAGTTATACATGGATTTTCAACTGCATTGAGGAAGGAGGCAGAGGTCAGCACCCCTAATCTCCACATTGTTCAAAGGTCAACTGTAATTAACCGAAAATGTACACAAAGACATTACTTTTTAGCATTTAAAAAATATCCTTACCTGTGCATATGTGCAGTTATGAAGTACTGCATTAATTGCATGCTAGTTACAGGAGTTAAAAGTATATGTACTTGGTCAGTCTGGATCATGTGAATCTACAAATGCTAAATGAATAATTATCGCTGGCACAAAAGTATTAGTAATGTTTTTAATCATTATATATGAGCCTACAAGTACTATAGATTTGTATAATACATATGAGGGCAAAAATAATTATAGATATTCCATAAGAAAAATAGGCTTTAAAAGGTTGAGAAAATAAGCAGGTCTACTCCAGATAAAGTCATTATGCTCTCATATCTACTTTTCTACTGAAAGTTCCTCTCCATCTTGGTGATCTATTATTCTGAATAACTATAATTAAAGAAAAGTGAAATGATACAATCTAAACATGAAGAAAAAGTTAGAAAATATTTAGAAATTTTAAATTATAAAGGATGTTTAAAATAAGATTTGGATTTGAAACTTCCCATTTCTACCTCAAAGTCAGAAAACTTTTGTTAACCCAAAGTTTTCCATTTTATTTGTAATATCTAATTATAGAGTTATTCTAGATAATAAGGTCATAAAGGTATTGACTTGTCTTCTCCCCAACCTGACTATAAACTTAGTGAAGGCAGAAAAGGTTATTGTTATGGACTTTACCAAACAGACTTAGGTAAATCAGAAGATGGTTGTTACAAGGGAGCACACAATACTGTAGTTCTTTCCCCTTGAATAAACTGTGACTTTGTGAAACACAAGTCTCTATATGAACGCCTCCCCAGTTAGACTGCCAGCTTAAGGTAGGAACCCATCTTACCCTCCATGTTCCACAATGCCTGTAACAATAGTAGGTCCTTGATAAATGTGTAAATAATAAAGTATAAGACCTCTTTATCCTCCTTTCTTTAGATTAAGCTACTACCTACCACCAAATTACTAACTAACGATATCAATGGGCTTAGCATGCTCTAGGCATTAGTAACTCATCTCATTCTCCCAACTTTATAATGTGGGCACTATTAGTATATTTCCATCTTAAAAATGAAGAAAAAAAGAAAAAAGAAAAAGACACAGAGGGGTTCTAGGAATGACAAAGATGGGACGAACCTCAATAGTCTATTTCTAGAATCCAGGCCTTCAATCTGTACTCTATCATCAATCCTTAATACTTACTAAGTATCCATGACTAGAGTAGGATTCTGCAGAAATTTACAGAAGATACTGGAAATTCTCTATTCTGTTACTCACTCAATAAGTTGAGTGCCCTGTTATGAGCCAGACATCATTCCAGGTTGTGGGAACACAGCAAAAAAACAAAACAGGAAAATCCCTAACCTCTCAGAACACAAAGGAATAATTAAAACACAGTATGTCACAAGGTGATAAACACTAGGGAGAAAAATTAAGAGGAAAGGGAGATAGAGAGTGTTGAGAAAGGTGGTTGCAATTTTAAAAACAGAGGTTAGAGAAGGTCTCAACAAGAGGCAACAGTTGAGCAAAGATCTCCAGGAGATGAGAAAAAGAAGCCATTTAGATATCTGAGGGAAGAGTATTTCAAGACAGAAAAAACACTAAGTAAAAAAAAATTTTAATCAGTAATTCCCATATCATAGCCAAAAGGATAGCAAAACAAAGATCTCTCAATTCTCGTCTCTTAAAATGAGACCTGACTACAATTTGATAGAGCTCAGTATTCTAACATGTCCCTGAAGAAAAAAAAGTGCAGACTCTAGCCCATATTGTATCTCTGTGTGAACTGGAAAAAAGCAACTCTGCCTCCAGGTGAATGCTTCCCTGTATGAAGGCACACAGCTTGAAGACTGGAGTGTGGGTTGAATTTCAGACCCCACTTACTGTCTCAGCCAGATGTCCTTGGGCAGGGCACATCTTGAATGGCACTATGCAAAAGCCCTACAGAGAGATTCCTGCTACATGAAATAATTTTTCTTTTAATAAAAAAAAGGTCTATCTCATTTCCAATTTTATTAAAAAGAGGCGGGGAAGGGGGAGGTGGTGGTGAGGGAGAATCTAGCACTGAAATACATTATGATGAGGAAACAATTTCAGGACATTTATAATCTTATAAATGAACTACCTGTAAAATCTTATCAAAAAAAATTAGTGTATCTCTAGCTTAATCTCCCATAGTAAACTTCCATTAGAATTCAAGGAGTCATATTTCTGAAATATAATACCTAAAATAAAGAAAATTGATGAGGCTTATCCTGACAACATAAGAAAATTGCATTAACACCACATTTCTTTTCTCAGTTTCCAAATATTTAAAAATGATAACAAAACTAGGTATTATTTCTGTACAGTAGGACAGGAAATGTGTTCCTTAAATACATTTATTTCTTGTATAAATTACAGCCAAATTAATTTGAACTCTCCCACATGAAATTAACTTTATGAAACCAAAAACTTCTTTGCAAAAGGATTTTATCTGTATCTGATTTGCTTGGTTTAGAACATTTGTAAGTGTGCTTACCATAATGCCTTGCCAATTAATTCTGGAAAAAAAAGTCTAACTGCAAGAGAAACGACCCAAAACACTCAGTAATCAAGAATACCTGATTATCAATGATTTGTCCAAGGTACATTCTTGGAACAAAAACAACAAAAACACTTTACAAATTTTACAAAAACTTTACAATTTTAACTTGGAGTACCCAATCTGTTTTGCTATTAACATTAAACTGAAGACTTACTTATTGTCACAATTAAAAACACTTCACAATGTTACTTTTTCACCGACAATACTTCACACTATTTAAAAGGTAGCTCTGGGGCGCCTGGGTGGCGCAGTCAGTTAAGCGTCCGACTTCAGCCAGGTCACGATCTCGCGGTCCGTGAGTTCGAGCCCCGCGTCAGGCTCTGGGCTGATGGCTCGGAGCCTGGAGCCTGTTTCCGATTCTGTGTCTCCCTCTCTCTCTGCCCCTCCCCCGTTCATGCTCTGTCTCTCTCTGTCCCAAAAAATAAATAAAAAACCGTTGAAAAAAAATAAAAAATAAAAAAAAAAAATAAAAGGTAGCTCTGTGTTTTTAAAAAACATACTATTAGCTAGGTTATCTAACATGTCCAGTTCATAAAGAATAAAAATCTGGTGCTCCTATAAGGTCTTTTGTTTATATTTTCTGGCACTATTTAGATTAAGCAAATAATTAACTTCTAGTTGAAAGTCATTTGTCATTAGTCATGAGAGCTATCCAAATAGTGATTAAAAAAAAAAATAACAAAAACTTAGTTCAAAGTCTTATTATTTCTTTTTTCCTTCATAGTTCTGACTGGAGTTCAAAACCTGCTACTGATTTAACAACTGGTTCAAATAAATTTCCATCGTAAGTGTTAATTTGTATGTCCTGGCTTATATTTCATTAGGTTTGATGCTGGGAAATTATGAACGATCATTCAGAAAAAAATTAAAAGACACTAGGTTCAGCTATGTGAAAATGAGGGTTTTTGAGAGAGAGGGAGAGAGAGAATCCCAAGCAGACTCCACACCGCGAGTGCAGAGCCCAACATGGTGCTCAGACTCATGAACCAGGAGATCATGACCTGAGCTGAAACCAAGAGTCGGACGCTTAACCGACTGAGCCACCAACATGCCCCAAAGTGAGGGTTATAATACATTTCTGTTCTAACAGACTAACACATTTCTGTTATCTGATTCTCAATTCATTTGCTTAAGGAATGCTATGAGAACAAAAGAGGCAGAATTTAAATGTTTACAAGCTCAGTAATAACTATAAGGACTTATTGCCTCTATCAAAACTAATATACATATTTAAAGAGCATCCAGAGAAGTTGTCTCTTGTGATTCTTTAATAGAGGAGAGCAATTTTGATAAATTGCTGATACTTTAAGCTGCTTGGGCCACTGGTTTACTTTCATTTCTATTAAGATACAAATTATGCTGATTTGCAACCTTAAATTTGCCCTTAGATTTGCACTTAGCCCATAATATCATCAACTGCCTAAAGTTTGTATTTTCTTGTAGTATACTAGTGCTTAAGTAGAAATACTAAAACTTACTAACTAGAATGTGAGTTCCATTTTTGTCGTCTTTGTTCACTAATGTATCCTTGGTACCTAGTACATAAGTGTGCTCAATATTTAAGTGGATGAATTTATTCCAAACCCACACCAAACCAAAATACTGAGAAAAAAAGGTTTTGAGATCTCAGTATGAGATTCTTATGTCTCCTGCCCCGTTATACAATCCTGTAAACATAAATATTGGCACATAAAATTAGTCATTGAAAGGTGAGCAAGAGATACTTTAAACAAACTACTGCACCTACTCTGGATGACAGTGACTGTTTCTCAAATTCCTATGCCTAAATAAGTTCTTCTGTTGCTCTTACATATTTTAAAGGTAGCTATAATATAATTATTAGTAAAGATGATTCTATGAAGTGATAGATGAATATAATATTGGATTCTAATACTGGAACTCAATGACACCAAAGTGATCTTTACAAAACACAATACTGACAATGTTGCCTGATTCTTTAAAGCCCTTCAGCAGCAACTAAGGCACCTCATATATGGTAGGAGTGCAGGTTCTGAAATCAGAGTTTCTGAGTTCTTTGTATGCCATTTACTAGTCGTGTGGCCTTGAGAAAGTTTCTTACTCTCTTCAAACTTCAATCTCTGTATTTGTAAAAGGAAGTAACAATACCTCAGAGTTGGAAGGATTAAATGAGATGACACATTCAAAGCATCATAGTAAGGAACTCAGTGCTAACTAATGTTATAATTATAGGAAGGAGTTCAAACTCCTTACTCTAAGTAAGTTCTCCTTGATTTGGCTGATGCTTGCTTAAACTTCTTCATTTGCCTTGCCCATGCTAAGTGATCACATCTACAGCTACTGGACCAAGGCTATCCAATCCTCTTTTATACTCCTAGGCTTCAGCCAAACTCATTAGCCTGTGGTTCCCAGCAGATACCCTCCAACAAGGTCAAGTATTCCCCCAACTTTTCAGGTCTGGCTCAAGCACCACACTTTGTTTTCTAAGAGGCCTTTCCTAACCTACCTCTAAGCTTAATTTGCCACTCACTTCCTTTTTGTCCCAGTGTACTCTGCATAATTCTTATCAACCTTCTTCAATTAAACTGTATGGTTTTTCAGAGCAGGGCCTGGGTCTCTTTCAACTCTGCATATCTCAAAGCACCCATACATTGCTTGGCACCATGTGGGAATTCCACAATTACTTATAGAATAAACAGTTGAATGTTTAGTCCCTTTACCACTGTGTTTTTTCAAACTTTTCCCTAGAAATGATATCAAGATAGAAAAAAATGCAAATTTCCTCAACAGTCTATCAAACTACCCTAAAGCAACCTGATTTATATATGGATTTTCTCAAGTTTTTGTTTGGTCTTATGTTTTCCTCTTAAAACTCATAAGAACTGTACATTCTATTCCAGGACAGACCTGAATTTGTTTCAACCTAGAACACCAAGCACTCTTCCCACCAAGTCCATTATTACCAGGCCTAAGACTCACCAGTATAGAAATGGAGGGAAGTAAGCTGTTAGCAGCACTGAAGAGATGATGAACCATATGTATAAGTCGTTAGATGAAAGAGAAGTGCCTATGCTCCAGTTATGAAAAACTGGCTAAAACTAGCAAGAGAAAATTGTGGAAGTGTCTGCTCCCCAAAGGAAGAAGCAGAATTAGGATGGGATGGCATAAGAGCAAGAAGAGATTCTAAATAAACCCAGAATTCACAAAGAAAATGTTCTCAAAATTTGCATATGAACTGAGCTTGAAAGACTAAAGGTCAGAACTTATTGAGATAATAAAAAGATGCAGTTTTAGCAATGCCTACATGTAAAGAGAAAGCACATTTGTCCATGCAGGGAATGAGAAAACAGATACTTGCCTTATGTTAAGTCAGAACATTATCTGAAGCAAACATGTAACTTCCATGCAGAGTTCTCTTGAGCTTTTTCATACTCTTTCCCTTCCTTATTTTTACAGACCATCTTCACACTGCTTCCTAGGCTTGGTTTAGTGTAGTTCCAAAGAGCCAAAATGTGTCTGATACACAGAAGGGCTTTTGGTTTGAGGATTTCTGTTTTTGAATGTCATAGAAATGTCTCTAGGCCCCAAAGCAACAATGCTAGAAAACCTTATGTTAATACATCACTAATTTATAATATTAACTATGAGTAGAGGAAAAAACTACTACCTCAGAATTTTGATATACTTTTAAAAAGTCATCTACAAAATTTTGTAAGTTAACTTGTTACCTTCTTAAAGTTCTTTCCATTTAACCTATAAACAAAAAATTTTGAACTATATTCTAATCCAGGGGTTGGCAAACTTTTTCTGTAAAGGGTAATCAAATAAATAATTTAGGTTTTGCCAGCAAAGAGGAAAAACCAAGGATACAATACAGAGATCTCTGTGGCAACTATTTAACTCTGCTCTTGTGACAAATCTTCATATGCCTTGAAATATTATTTTTATTATTTTTCCATTATTTACAAATATAAACTCACAGGTTATACCAAAATAGGTGGTGGGCCAGATAGGGTGCAAAGGCCAAGGGCCCGAAGGCCAAAGGCCACCTCTTTTGAAGTCTAAGACAGACCTGAAAATACTGATAGTATGACTAAGAAACATTTTCTTTTTTTTTTTAAATGCTTATTTTTTGAGAGAGAAAGAGAGAGAGAGACAGAAAGGGAGGAGGGGAGAGGCAGAGAGAGAGGGAGACACAGGATCTGAAACAGGCTCTAGGCTCTGAGCTGTCAGCACAGAGCCCAACAGGGGATTCAAACCCACGGACCTTGAGATCATGACCTGATCCAAAGTCAGACACTTAATTGATGGAGACACTCAGGCACCCTGCAAAGTATTTTTGTATTTTCCTTCCTTCCTCCCTCCCTCCCTCCCTTCCTTTAATATGAAATTTATTGGCAAATTGGTTTCCATACAACATCCAGTGCTTATCCTATTTTCCTATTTTCAAGAAAAAATATACATAAAAGGAAATGAAAAAAAGAGAAATACAACAGTATACACAGTATGAGCCTAGCATTTGGAGAAAAAGTATGTGTGTATGTGTGTGCATGCATACATACATATCTACTCATATATAAGGGCAAAGAACCAAAGTAATTAAAACAAAATGTTGACAATAGAATAAAGAGTAAGTTTTAGTTTCTTTTTTATAAGTGTTTTTATTTTCCAAATCTTCTACAACAAGCATATAATATACTTTTATGGTTAGAAAAAAAAAAAATCCTTATTTTTGACCTGAGTTTTTCGGATTTAAAATAATGTTCTTTCACATACCTTTGAGGGTTCGCACCTGGTTCTGCTTGAGTACAGAGCTTAAGAAGTGAGGTGATAAAGAGCCACTGAAAAATAGAGATAAGACAAATATGCTTATAAAAATCTTTATTTCACTTTTTATAGAACTTAGTCACAAATACAACTAATTTATACAATAAAAAACACAAACTATTTTTACCTTGTTTTCTTTGCTAATACTATTCAGTTTAGGAAGAGTCTGCCAAAGCAGAAAGAGCATTAGATCCAAGATTAAATCACAACTATTTGGATGTTCTTAGGCAAAATAATTAATTTCTTAGTTTCTTCATCTGTAAAATAGGAATAATTAAACCTCCCACACAGGGTTGCTGTGATGATTAAATAATAATAATGCATTTAAAATGCCTGTAACAACAGATAATACATAATAGTTACTATTTGGTTTTGTATTGGATGCTTAAGTTTGATGATATTAATATAGGTGTTACTACAGAAATGAAAGCATTTATCAAAACAATGTTTAAATAGAACTGTATGGTTCCTGATTTTATTAATAAATATCAATATCAAACTAATCTTGCTATATTCATAAAAACACCAGCAGTTTGGGCTTTTTTAATTCCAAAAATTAAAGCATTTCGGGGACACACTATTCCTGTTCTTTGGAATTTGTGATAGCATAAAAAAATCTGTTTTGCTGGGGTGCCTGGGTGGCTCACTTGGTTAAGTGTCCAACTCCTGATTTTGGCTCAGGTCAAGATCTCACTGTTATGAGATTGAGCCCTACATTAGACTCTGCATGTAGCCTGCTTCTCTCTCTCTCTCTCTCTCTCTCTCTCTCTCTCTCTCTCTCTCTCTCTCTCTCCCTCTCTCAAAAAAAATATCTGTTTTGCTAAGTAAATTATAAGTGTATTTTCTACTCACAGTTTCACATACACTTTATTTCATTGTCTTCCTCAACTCACCAATTATGACATGAAAGGGCTAAACAAAGGCGTATCAGATGGAACCATCATTTTGCCAACAATGAAAAAGAAAATGTTTCTAAAAATATTAAGATAATGTTTTAAAGTAAAAAATTAGAATCTTTATGGTGTCATTTATGTATTTGTTTTTAAACCACAAATCATTTTTATTTAACATCTAAACATATGATAAAGCTAAAAAGTACAAACATGAAAATGCAACATATCAAAGGCACAGTAAAGTGGATATTTGATGGTAGAGTGTCAATTCTCTCATTTAATCTTTAATTAAAAAAAAAAGCAGAGCTAAATAACACACACAAATGACCAAAAGCAGAACTCACCATTAGTTTCCAAATTAATTTTTTTAACTAGTATACCTCATAAGCACCAACATTAACTAATAAAGAGAAGATACTAAGTCCCAAATAAGCACCAACATTAACTAATAAAGAAGATACCAAGTTCCAAACAAGGCTATAAACTCTGGTGACTTCTTTTCTAGGTTTCATTTCATACAGACAAACTACTCAATAATTCTTGTGACAATAATCCTTCTAATCTACTAGTATAGTAAATAAACTTAAAATCTCAATGAGTATATAAATATATTACTGATTGCAACTTTAGCCTTACTAATTTTTTTCTGTATTTTGGGTACAACAAGGTCTCTAAAAGTTAATTAATAATAGTTCAAGAAATTAAACATTGCATTAAATACTGATTAATTGTAACTTTCTCCCTCCTTTTGTATATATTTGAAATTTTCCATTTAGTCTTTTATTAAAAAGCTTTTAAAATTTTCCAAAAAAGAAATTAACCATTGTTAGGCTACCCTCAAAAGTAACAAAGTCTGGCATTTTCAATTCAAATGAATGTACATAATAGAATTAAAAAAAACAGATTCTTTAGGAAAAGGAAACAAAACCAGATTTGAGGTACCATTTTCAGCTTTGACTTAAATGGGAAAGCTATAAGATCAATAGGAGTCACTGAGTTTGAAAACAAAACCCAAGGAAATACATTACAATTATATTCACCAGCAAAAACGAAATGAATAAAAAAACTCAAAGCATTATTCGGCTTGTCAGACATTTTAAAATTTGAGACTCTGAACATAATTTTCAAAATATTAAATGTGGTGTGAAAGAAAACCAAACTTAAAATAGAAAAGAAATATAAATATACATATAAAACTGTTACAGTGACAAACAAATCACCTTACTTTAGAAAGTTTGTATATACTTTTAATTTGTCTTGTCTTTAGTATGCATTTGTATTGCAGACAATTAAAATAATTTAAACCTTTTGTACCTAGAATCATATTATAACTTTCTTTACATACCCAGTAGGGTGTATTTTCCAGAATTTATGTTCTTACCTATCAAATATCCTATTTCCTAATAACAAAAAGTTAGATATAAGTGAAAATGCCTTAGGCTAATGTCTTACCCCATATATTGGTCTCCATACAATAAAAAAAACCACACAGAAAACCTTACAACTTTGTTAAGTTTTTGTATCTCACACAATAAAATCTTATAAATCACCATTGACACTTTATGGAAGATCCTGTACCTTTGTGGAGATGCAGGAGGGGTGTAGAATGTTAATGCTGAGGAAAAAGGTTGCTTCTTCAGTGCCTGCATAAGGTTGGGTTTATATTCTGGATCAACACACCATAAGGAACCTTTCCCATTAACCTAAAATAAAATACACAAGAATTATTTACCTGGAATCTTTAAGACCTACACAATCAGTGCCTGGATGTTTTTACTAAATGTGTGGGGGCAAAAAACCCTACAGTACCTTTTGAGGAGAATGAAAAGGTTGAAATAAGCTTGCTATAAATGCATTGTGTGATTAAAAGCCCTAGAGGCAGATCTCCAGCTCTGCCATTTACCTGCTACGTGACCTTAGGAAAGTTAACCAACAACTCCCATCTCTCCAAGACACTCTCCATTCCTTCATTTGGAAGGTAGGGATGATAACACAACCTATTTTATAGGACTGTTATGGATTAAATTATGCATAAGGGGCAGTACACAGTGCCTGGCACAGAGAGCCACAGGACATGCCAATCACTTCATTGTCTGTGAGAATGGTACAACCCCAAGAAGTACAGTGAAGAGCACGAAGGACTATACAATGTGGTCCTCCACATGCTAAGATGTAACAAATGGAAGCCATTATAGGAAAAACAGAAAGAAAAGGAAAAATTAAGCTTTCTATGCAGCATCATTTCCCCAAAAGTAGTAAGAAGTATATCAAATGATACATCAAAAAATAATTCTCATTTTTAATGGTATTAACAGTAATATTTAAGTTAGCATTTAAAGTAAAATTTAGGGGCGCCTGGGTGGCTCAGTTGGTTAAGCATCTGACTTCAGCTCAGGTCATGAGCTCATGAGTTTGAGTGAGTTTGAGCCCCATGTCAGGCTCTGTGCTGGCAGCTCAGAGCCTGGAGCCTGGATTCTGTGTCTCCCTCTCTCTCTGCCCCTCCCTTGCTCGCACTCTGTCTTTTTCTCTTTCTCAAAAATAAACATAAAAAAATAAAGTAAAATTTAAATTTAAAATGCAAATGATTTAATGAAAAGCACAGTAGAAGCCTCAGGGTGGCAAATCAACAACTGAGGTATGGAAAAGACTCCTATAAAAGATAATGAAGAGGAAGGAAGCATTATTAGCCCTTAGAGGATTTAAGTTACAACCTTTGAGGGACTTTTAGATAATATGGCAATGAACATATGAACCCAGATGCCACTGAAATAATCAACAGAATCTAAAAATTATGTAATTTGTATGATTACTAGAAACTGAAGAAACCATAAACAAAAGTGCCTGCTAAATTTCAAATGGGAGCTGCCTGAAGGAAGGGCTTCAGTGATCCACAGTTGGCCCCATGTGAAGGACCAGCTTACAGGAAGGTAGGTGGACCTGATACCTGAAAAATCTCACTAATATTATCTAACATACAGAGATAAGGCTAGGCTATGGGATAATTCCTTCAAATAGGTTTGAAAAATACTGCATATTTTACTTCTCTCCTTCTTAGAAGGTCACACTACATATTAGCAGGTTAAGGGATCTAAATATTTCTGTCATTAAGCCAGTTTTATATGGTTTCCTAAAATTATCCAATACAGAACTTCCTTCTCTCAGGTAATATTTGAGGAAGCTTGTGTTCTGTGGAACACCTGTGAGAAAAATTGATGTAATTAGTGAATTTTTATAGAATACACTTTCCAAATATTAATGGAAAAAACTATAAACATTGATTAGGCCATGAAGAATAATAAATTTCCTTTTAAAGATCACAATTTTAGGAGCACCTGGGTGGCTAAGTGAGTTAAGTGTCTGATTCTTGATTTAGGCTCAGGTTATGATCTCACGTTTTGTGAGATGGAGCCCTGCATTGGGCTCTATGCTGATGGCATGGAGCCTGCTTGGGATTCTTTCTCCCTCTCTCTGTCCCTCCCCTGCCCATGTGCACTCTTTGTCTCAAAATAAATTGAAATATCTGAAACCAGCTTTTATCATATCTGGGGAGGGGGGTATTATTATAATGTTATATAATATAAATAATGAAAACAAAATTGATAAATTGATAACTAAAAATTAGGAAAATAAGGGAACTGACAAATCAAGAGAGTATTCTAAAAAACCATCAAAATATTATACATCCTAGTTGAGGTAGTCAAAGGAAATAAATGAAGGACTTTAGGAGCTGTGAGATCACCTGCTAACTCTTCCTTCAGGATAAATCTTTACTACTTCCTTTTTTTTAAATTTTTTTTTAATTTTCTTTTTTTTTTTTGAGACAGAGAGAGAGAGAGAGAGAGAGAGAGAGAGACAAAGCACAAGCGGAAGAGGGGCAGGAAGAGAGGGAGACACAATAAGAAGCAGGCTCTGTGCTATCAGCAGAGAGCCCGACACACGGCTCAAACCCACAAACTGTTGAGATCATGACCTGAGCCAAAGTTGGACACCCAACCAACTGAGCCATCGGCGCCCCTATCCTTTCCTATTTCCTTAGCTGAACATCCCTAACTGCACATCCTGAACAGTAGCTAGATGATAAATATATCCATACACATGTACCGCATCCACACATAGCCTTTACACAAAACTCCACAGCCATGCAAGAAGAAGATCCAAATTCAATCTCATCCCACTTCCCCAGAGCTAAACACTACTTGTACAGTGGTTAAGAGTGTAAGCCTTGGAACCATTTTGCCTCCTTTGGAATCCTGGTTTTGTCACTTAAGAGCTGTGTAATCTTCAGAAAAATGTCTATGTTCAAAATATAACTATATAAAACATAGTACCTATTTCAAGAATTACTGTATTGTAAGAGTTAATTCACATAAAGTGCTTAGAACACTGTCAGACAGTAAGTACTCATTAAACATTGGCTACTGCTATTGATATATGTTCATTTTCTTTGTAGTGTTTAAAAGTTTTTTTTAAATGTTTATTATTTTTGAGAGAGAGACACAGCGTGAGTAGGGGAGGGGCAGAGAGAGAGGGAGACACAGAATCCAAAGCAGACTCCAGGCTCTGAGCTGTCAGCACAGAGCGCAGTGCAGGGCTTGAACTCACAGACTGCAAGATCATGACCTGAGTGGTAGTTGGATGCTTAACCAACAGAGCCATCCAGACACCACTTTCTTTGTAGTTTTAAAAACTGTTCCCATTTCCTCTAGTCTAATAGCATGCAAGTTTGTTTTTCTGTTTCTATTCTACTAGATATTGGCATTAAATTTTAACAAATATTTTTGAAGATTTTTTTCTCTACAAGTGTTGAAAATCAACCATAAGGTATATAATCTTCTCTTCTCCCACCATGTGACGTTCAAAACTTCCTTAGAACTCATAAGATTAGTGAGTTTCAAACCGTTAAATTTTTTTTCATATTATACCTTTCTATTTCAAAAGCCGTTTGTTAAAATTTGAATTACACTTCATAATTAAATTAACAATTACTTGGACAACAATAAAATTTATGCGTGTTCTAGTCCCCTGTCTCCTTTTTGTTTATACAAAATCCTATATCATATAAGCTGTTATGATTGCTGAAGATTTTACATGATGAATTCCAGAGTGTTTCCATGTCCCAAATTCTTTGTCAAGATAATATTCTATTACTGAGGCTCTTTTATCTTCTGAACATCATGTCATAATTATTATAGTAGAATGGCATAATATAAGAACACTGTTCCACAGGTATAAATAGTAAGGTCTTAATCATTGCTTATTGATTGGCAATGTGATATTGGACAAAACATTTAATCTCTAAGAGTCAGTCGTCTTACTCATATTTTATTCATAAAATAAAAAACCAGGCCACTTTACTGAGTTGTGAGGAGATTCGAATAAGGTAATTTATATGTGACACAGAGCTGGAAAATAAGTGAATACTTATTTCTAGGGGTTATTCTGAAATTGGCATAAAGTAAGAGTTTATATGGTTTAGTAACAGTATATTCCTCTAAGAGGGAGTTAAAAAAATCAACAATAAGAACAAAAATCAATTAGTTCTGAGTAAGACAGTAAAGGTAGTAAAGAACAAGGAATAAACTAAATTTAGAAGGGAAAATAGCTCTTGTCTTAGAAAAACTATGCTGTGAGTGTTAGGCAGTTTTTAACATCCTAGCAACCCAGATGTATAGGAAAAGAAAAACCATGGGTGTCATATCATACTGTAATACAGAAAGAGACATACCATACTATTAGATGAAACTTTTCCTGGTCGTCAGCAGCAAAATACCACATGAACTATGTATTAAGTATTTGAAATCTTGATTTGTTTTTCAAAGGAAGTCAAATTTTATATATGTATTTTTGGATTAAGTGACGAAATTTCTTAAATATATTTTCAGTCACTTGGCCCAAATGATAAATATGTTTCAATGATAGGGAAATAAAACTTTAAAACATTAGCACCCACAACATCCTTTGCCCCAACCCACTTCAGTTTCATATAGAAAATATATGTCTGGATTATTTTTCATATATTGACTAAGACAATTATGTTAAGAATGTTAGTCATGTTCTATCTTGGTATTCCTGAGATTACACTCTTAGAAACTGTTTTGTTCAATAATCTACTTTTCAAATTCAATCGTGAGAATTACAAATTGTTTTGAACATAGCAGAATTGCTATTTCCTTGAAACAGTAAATTGGAAGAACTGGTACTGAAAACCTGCAGTTCAGGGCAGTTAAGTATCTTGAGTAAGGTCTCCAAATAACAGTCTGGTTTATGTTACCATGGCAGCATTTCCTTTCACTGGGTCTGTTCACAAACTATCAGTAACAAGAGATAAAACTATGTATTTGCTAACATTATGTTTTAAGATCTTCAGGAAAGAAAAATTTATTTTAAACTCTTACTTAAAAACCTTGCCCTCTTATTACTGTGCTTAGAAGACAGAACACAAATAATAGAGAGTTTCAGATGTTAAGTATTATTTTAAACTAAATTTGCCTATAACAAAATAAATCTTCTGTGCAATGGAAACAGGAAATGTGCATTCTCTCATTTACTATTTTGCATTGGGGAACTCTAAGGCATCTGGACTTACTTGTTAAAGAACCACTGAAGGTGCTGAAGACATAAGGAAAATACTAAGAAATGAACTTTAAAAAGATCTAAATGTTAGTTGTAATGAAGAGTTTGGGAGAAAAGGCAATGTTCACTATTTCTGAAATGTTTTTATGTACTTGCCCTGTGCATTTTAATAGACTCCCCTCAACTACCTTTTCTGTGGTTAAAAAAAAAAAATGAATTAAAAAGAATTAACTAATTAAAAAGGGCATTCATAACTCTTGTTTATAGCTTCTAGTATGAACTTTTATAGTGGTTGGCATGACTTCTTTCCTGGAATTCAGCTATTGAAGGGAGTCATCACTATGCAAATCTACAGACTAAAATTGTACTAAACCAGGCAAAATTTCTAACTTAATGTTTCCCAGCTAAAATTCCAGTTACAGTATTTTAGTTTGGCTTTATACAAATTTAGGAAAGTAGATATAAGACCTAGATATTTAAATATTTAAAACATGAAACCTAAACCCAAGCAAAAAAAAAATATATCACGTTTAACTTTTATAAATACTGAGGCAGATAAATACCAAGCCAAGATTTTTAGACCTCTCTATTGAGAGCAGTAACTACGGTATGGATGACAGTGAAGGAAAGCTAATCAGCAGCTATCCAGCTGGTTGGGTATCATTTCCACTTTGTAGTTTGACCCAGACCTTGCCATCTTGCTTTTTTTCTGAGATTATCATCTATAGATAAGAGATATTCATCAGAAAAGTGCTGTCAAGGTCGCCAAATTCAATTCCAACATTTACTGGAAGTAAGTATAATTTACTTGCCTTCTGCATATTACAAGAGAAACACAGTCATTTTGAAACACTAATTCAAGAAGTATTTCATACATAAAAAAAAAAAAAATCCACAAGCATTCCCAATCCTACTTGAATGTACCACACTTTCTGTCCAAATTTCAGACATTTAAGTAGGCTACTGATTTTTGAGAAGACCATCACCTGCCTTTCTCTCCTCTCACCCTGACCTCAGTTGTGACAGCTTGCTAATTTTTGTCCCAATATATTACAATTTCTCTATTTATCCTCATATTCTTTATTATCTCATAAGATGATTTATTTCTCTTTGTCACACTCTCCTTGTACTCTGTAATGCTCTTCCTTCTTTCTTTCTCTGAGCACTCAAAAATGTTCAGGTTAATTATGTAAATAACACACACATTTACAAATTATGGTCAAGAACAAGTCCCTTTTGATCACTACCACAAATCAAGCCACACTAGACATATTATTTTGCAACTTTTATTACAAACAATACCATAGTGAATATCATATACATCTCCTTGCATGCAAGTATGAATGTTACTCTAGGGAAGAAATCAGAATCTAATCCACTACATCAAAATATATGCACATTTCTCATTTTAATAATTGTAGTCAACTTGCCCACAAAAATGGTCATACTCATTTATACTCATATCAGTAGTGTGAAAATATTATTGTTTCCCCTATCCTTATCTATTTGATATTACCAAACGTTTAAAATTTTTGCATTCTAATGGGTATAAATTACTTTTGGGGTTATTTTAGTTTGTATGTCCCTGACAACTTGTAAGGATGAATATCTTTGCCTGCTTATTGACCATTTATATTTCCTCCTCTGTTAATTGCCTGTTCATATTCTTGTCAATTTTTCTATCAGTTTTTTTTCTTATTGAATTAGATGAGTTCGTTACACACAGTGGTGTGCTGTTCACTGTAAACCTCTCCCATCAACATCACATTTAATGACATAATACTGGTAGCTTGAAACTGGCCATGATGGAAATATTTATACCATGAAAATTTAGAGAACCTACATCCCCACCTACTCAATCCTTCAACATTTACCAGCACGCCATATTTTGAATCCTAATCTGTTGGCTGCTACTTGTATCAATCACATCTTAGCAATCATTTTCAAGTTTTTGCAACATTTGATATTGTTGCTCATTCACACTTAAACTTACCCTCCTTAGATTCCATTACAACACACTTTTCCTAGATTTTTCTATTGAAAATCATTGCTGCTGATGACTTCAAAACTTAGAGCTTCAATCCCACATTACCACTATTCCTGTACCATACTTCTAAGTCCTAGTAGACATTTCCCCTCTTATGTCCCACCATAAGTATAAACACAATAGGTCTAAAACTAGTAAATAATTAAGTGATACAATTCAAAATAAAATCTAACAATGCACGTTGGAATGAATATATCCAACATTTATAAAACTTTTAGTCATCTGAAAGGAAAGTTTGACTGAGAACTGGGGGAATTTGCCTCCAAGATGGCTCACTCACATGGCTGTTGGCAAGAGGCTGCTTAAATGTTCTTATGATATGGCAGCTGGCTTCCCCCACAGCTTGTTATCCAAGAGCGCAAGATGGAAGCCATAGTGGCATTTATGACCTAGCCTCAAAAGGCATGCTCCAGCATTTCCACAATATCCTTAGTTACACAACTCAGCCCTATTCATTATTGGCAGGAACTCTACAAGGGCATGAATACGGGAAGGTAGGGCTCATTTGGGGTTCTCTATGACAGAGATTGATCTTTTGAAATTACTGAAACTTTTTCAATGGCCTAACACATAGTTGGTCTTCATAAATATTCCATATGTAGATGTGTTAGATAGCAACATGTTACAAAAGATAACTAATACAACCTCCTTTAAGTTCACTGTAAGATGATGATGTGTCCCGATGTCTTGCTACTCATGGACTAATGGCACCAGGATCAACGGGGAACTAAGGGTACAAGACAAGTGAAAGAACTGAACTCTAAAGTATGACAGAGTCCTATGAGGAGAGATTGAACATATGCAATGTTTTATCTTTGGGAGAGCACAAATAAAGTGGTGGTCATAAAATAAGGTTAAAAAATAAAACTACTCAAATTTTAACAAATTCTTTTTTTTTTTTAAAAAACTTATTTTGAGAAAGAGAGAAAGAGACAGTGTGAGAGAGCAGGGGAGGGGAAGAGAGAGAGAGATAGAGAGAGAGAGAGAGACAGACAGACACCCAAGCAGGTTCTGTATGTACAGCATGGAGCCTGATGCAGGGCTTGATCTAATGAACTGTGATATCATGACCCAAGATGGATGCTTAACCAACTGAGCCATTCAGGCACCCCGATTTTAACAAATTCTTTTTGACAAGAGTTGGACGCTTAACCAACTGGGCCATTCAGGCACCCTGATTTTAACAAATTCTTAAAAGCCAAGAATGAGCTAGCAAGATAACTGAGCGTCCTGGGATACCTACTCGCCAGCATTTTTCTATGAGTCTCCATCCAGTGCTCCAGAGGAAGACTGGAGGCAGGGAGAAATACCCTTGGAGATGATGATGGGATGTGCAGAACATACTAAGGTTTAAGCCCGGAGCAAGAATATCAGGCAAAGCTCATCCATGTTCCAGGCCCTAAATGAGCACAAGATGAGATGAGGTGTTACTGTGGGACAGGCACAAAAACTGGACAAAACTCCACTATGAAGCCAAAGCTGCCTGCCACTAAGAGAGAGGCAAAACACCCTTTTCATCCCAGTCCCAGACAAAGGATGACTGCTGCTGGGAGAGAAATACAAAACTCAGCTATCCTCACACTTTACTGACACTAGGCAATGGCCATGTGTCATTAGGTAATGGGCAGGAAATCTGCTCATGCCCAGATGATACAAAGCAGAGATATACTTCCACTGAGAAAGGAAATGGTCACTCACTTATACCCAGGACCATCCACTGATAGTAGGCAGAGTTTATTTACCATGATAGGAATGAGCAGGAAATTGGCCTGAGCTCTGGAACAGTGCTATCCAATAGGACTTTCTACAGTGACAGAAATATCATATATCTGTACTGTCCAATATGCCAACCACTAGCCACATGTAGATAACTGGCTACTGATAAGTGTGGCCCTAGACTCTACTCTGAGTAGATGGGAGAGACTGTCTGCTCCCAGGGGAGGCAAGCAAAGTCCTACTTTTGAGACAGGTATAAGAGCCTGCTTAATACTAAAACTAGAACAGAAGAATCAAGAAACTCATGTTCCCATCCCAAAAGCCTCATACCAAGGAACAAGCAATTGTTATGGGAGGGAAAAGAGCACAGACAGAAATAACTAACTCTCCTCCTGCCCCCAAACGTATCACAAGCTGAAAGATGAAGGTAGAGCAAAAATGCTAAGGAACATCATCTAACACTCCAGGACTTTCACAAGCACAAAGTATTAGCAGTCCATTTCTACATGAATTTGAAGCCTGTGGTATTCTGAAGGTAATTATGACAACCACAAAACCCAAACCCAGCCCAATTATTTACAAAGATTGACCAACACCTGTTTCACACTAACAGACAAAAGTAGAGGCATGTCTATTTCTGAATAGAAATATTATTTGCCTCAGTCTCTACCATTCTTTTATAAATAATGTTTGACATTTAATCCAAAATTAGGAAACACACACAGAAACAGAGATAAAACACTCAACAAAACCAAACCCAGAGATGGATGAGATAATGAAATTATCAGACAGACACCATATCTATAATTAATATGTTTATGGATCTAGTGGGAAATTTTAGCATAAAGATGGAGACTAATTTTATTGTTATTTTTTAAATGCTTATTTATTTTTCAGATAGCACAAGAAGCATAGGGGGGGGAGAGAGAGAGAGAGAGAGAGAGAGAGAGAGAGAGAGAGAGAGAGAGAATCCCAAGCAGGCTCCATAGTATCAGTGCACAGTCCAACACAGAGCTCAAACTCATGAACTTTGAGATCACGACCTGAGCTAAAATCAAGTTGGCTGCTTAACTGACTGAGCCACCCAGGTGCTCCAAGATGGAGACTACTTTTAAAAAGGCAAATAGAAGGGGGCACCTGGGTGGCTCAGTCAGTTGGGCATCGGACTTTGGTTCAGGTCATGATCTCACAGTTCATGAGTTCAAGCTCCGCATTGGGCTCTGTGCCAACTGCTCAGAGCCCGGAGACTGCTTCGGATTCTGTGTCTCCCTTTCTCTCCACCCCTCCCCCACTTGTGCTGTCTCTTCCTCTCTGAAAAAAAAAAAAAAAAAAATTAAAAAAATTAAAAATAAAAAAATAATAAGGCAAATAGAAATGCTAGAAATGAAAAATATGCACAAGTCCTTTATCAGGCTTATCGACAGAATGAACACAACAGAGGGAAGACAGAATCTACAGAAAAATAAAAACTATCCAAACTGAAACAAAGAGAGAAAAGAGTAGGAACTGGGGCAAAGAAACCAAGAGGTAAGAAAGAGCAAATGGTCTAATATATTTTTACTTGGAAGCCCAGAAGTGGGAAGTGAGCCACAAGAAATATTTAGATATAATGAACAAAACTTTCATAAATTTAATAAATGACAGATCTGATAATGACAATATCCAATAACAAATCACAGATCCAAGAACCTTTGAAAAACCAAAGCAGGATACAAAAACAAAAACAAAAACAAAACAAAAACCACACCTAGGTGCATCATAGTCAAACAGTGATATAAAGAAAAAAGTCCTTGTGGGAGGGGAGATGGACTAAATGGGTAAGGGGTATTAAGGAATTTACTACTGAAATCATTGCTGCACCATGTGCTAACTAACTTGGATGTAAATTAAAAAAAAAAAAAAAAAAGAAAGAAAAGAAAAGAACTATTACAAAGGAACAAAGAATGGCAGCAGACTTCCCATCAGAAACTATATAAGCCAGAAGATAGGAGAGTAACATCTTTAGAGTACTTAAAGAAAACAAAAAAACAAACACACCTGTTAACCTAGAATACCCATCTTCCACAAAAAGATTTTTATAAATTCAATGCTATAAGAAATGTTAAATAAACTTCTCCAGGAAAAAAGAACTAATCCAGATAAGCATCAAGATTGGTCAACTTCTCTGTGAAAGGCCAGATATTAAGTGGTATAATGGTAGTATGATTTGAAGGTAGACTGTGATAAATTAAAGACACATACTGATAGGTGTGTAACAACCCACCCCTAAAAAAAGAATAGCTGATAAGCCAATAGTAGAGATAAAACTGAATCATAAAAAAAATACTCAATCCTTAAAAAAAACAGGAAAAATGGGGGGAAAGAACAGAGCAAATAGAAAACAAACAGCATGATCATAGATTTAAATCCAACCATATCAATTAATGTAAATAGTCTACATTCCAATTATAAGGCAGAGACTGCCGTATTGAATAAATTAAGAGTAATATACTGATACAGTTGACAGGAACAGTACAGAAACTAAGAATAGAAAATTAGAATATTAGAAAACTGATTAGAAAAATATTAGTCTACCTATAGTAGACTGAAATTCTGTTAGATTTATATAAATATTTAAGAAATTTAAAAACATCTCAAATGAAAGCAAATGAATATAATTAAGCTCAAACTGAAGTAATCATAAGTTGACTATTTTTTGCCTTCCTTTAATTTCCCCATATTTTAAGGTCTCTATGTTAATTTTCCCCCACCTGCCCAAATATAGCAATGTTCATAAACACTGACCTTGCCATGGCTTCTTTCCACTTTCTGAAAACATTTATTCAGGGACAGATTATGTCGAACAGAATTCTTCCAGCCTGTTGGTGCAGTGGCAAAATATGGGAAGCGGTCCAAAATCCAGCTATAAATTTCTTTGACAGGCAAACATTTATTTGGAGAGTGTTCAATAGCCATGTAAATGAGAAGACTAAAGGAATATGGGGGCTTTGAAGTTGCTGATTTTTTTTCTGGGTTCGGATAGCAAGATGGTCCTAAGGATGGCACATCATCTCCCTCTATGTCATACAATGGACTAACAATTGGAAGACCCTCACTTCCGAAGCTGAAGTTTGTTAGAAGATTAGTACTTTCATGAAGCCAGTTCAAGTTTGTGAGTTCATCATCTGCTGACTCACTGTCCACTAGAGTGGCCTTAGGCCTGGCAGCATCAACAGCTTCAGGCAAGCTTCCCATTTTGTAAATCTGGCTTAATCCTGCAACCTTTTCAGCTCCTGGAGTTTCAGCTCTCTTTTCTGGAGTCATTCCAATTACTGGACCCATTTACTCTTACAGTTCTGCAATAAAGGAAACAATTGTCAATCAATATAATACTTAAGATTTTTAAGCTCATGGAAAAAGAAAATACATATTTAAATATCACCAAAATCAGAAATTTTTCAATCAATTATCCCACATAATATTTAAGTACAATATTTGTGTAACAAAGACATTAAGGGTTACAATACAAGGAACAGAGCTTATTTCATGGTATTAGAAATGACTGTAAATAAAATATAGTATTAAAACACCATATGTATGAGTGACATTAAGAAAATTAAATAATTGTGAATAGTTACTAAAGTCCCTAGCCCACAGTTATAGCCTAATGGTAATGCTTCTTATTATTAAAAATGAACAGACTTTCTTTGAATTGTAAGACTTTATAATCTATGCATTTTAAGGATCTATGACCTATTGTAATAGTCATACATATGGCTCAATACAGAAAATAACCAAATTTAAAACATTGCTTAAATAATAATTCCAAATAAACCCTTTCCTCAAATATGAAATATTTATTATAAAGAGATAAACAGTTTCGAATATTTTTATAGTATATCATACTAAAAAGATAACATTTCTTATTCACTAAATTCATTATCACCAAAATTATATTTACTATAAATTTATTATTTCTTCTGTACATTCTAACATTTTTAATTGAATTCTGTATCATCTCATCAAGTACTGACACCGAAAGGCTGACATTCTTGAAGTAAAATTTGAATTGTAACTATTTTCAAGGAGCAGAAAGAAAGATATTTCTAAACTACCCTTTTTTACTTCTATTTTCTCAAATGTCTTTTGTTTTGCTTTTGGAACATACTTCAATACAAAAAACTTATGATGGGAGAATAACTGACCAAAGAGAAAAGTAATAGACCTAAGGTGCTATTTAATTCATTTTCAATGGTTCATAAAGGTACCCTACTTACGAATTCAGTGAAAAACCTTCCATGTATTCCTATTCTATCTACTTATGCTTATATAACTGAAATAAGAGAAGTATCTCCAGAATTTTACTTTACTTAGAACAAAGCTGGCAGGTTACGCTAAGAATTATGAAAAAGATTTTATATGTATAACACTCCTATCTAGATTCTGGTAGCTACTAATAGATGTAGTCTCAAAGCACTTAATTATCAACAGCGTCAGCTAATATTTTGGGGGCCAGATGTTGTGCTAAACACCACAAACTATATCTCAATTAACCATCAATTAAACTCTCTATATAAAGTAGGCACAATTATTAACCCAATTTTATAAATGAGGAAAATGACTCAGAGGTTAAGCATCCTGTTTTAGCTTACCTGATCAGTAAATGGAAACAACAGAATTTAAACCCAGAAAGACTGAGTTCAGAACCAAAATTAACTACTACATTATCCTGATATCAATGCATACACATCACCTGTGAATACTAATGACTCAATCCTATCCACCTTAAATCTCATTATTGTTCTCTCCATATCAAGTTCCTATCTTTCTTACTTACACCTTACTTACAGTGTATCTATAACTTGACATATTAAGACACTTTAAAAACAAAAAGATCAAACTGTAACAAATATGGTTTCTATTTCAATCAATTATGAAAACCACACATTAATAAACATACACACATCTGTGCATACATGCACACACTATATTTCAGAGATGACATTCTGTCCAATGTAGCTGACGAAATTATTCACTTTACCACCTAAGTCTCTCTACCCATAGAGAATTCCAAAAATGTGAATGAGAATTCAATGGCTGAAGAATGTCTTGCTTCCTTAAACAAACAAAAAAACTCTCAGCGCTCAACGTTCAAAGAAAAGAATGACTAATTTCCAATGTTCTAACTTTTACCTCTCACCTATATCTCCATTTATTTTCATTTACATATAGAAATCAGAGAGTAGCACGTATCAGTAGCTAACATTTATTGAGATTTTACTATACTACAGATACCATGCTATGGACTTTATAATCTCTACTTACTCTGCATGGCTATTCAGTTCTGTGTATGGCCCTTTCAGCCATGAATTCTGTAATATGTAATTTTTTTACTTTTGTATTCCTAATGAATCTTAACAAAATGTTCAGCATGAATAGGCATTCAAATTATAATTATTTCAAACTGAAATGAACATATAGTCAACATATATGTTTATTCTGTACTTGGCTTTAAGAATTATTTTATTTTAGGAAGAACAAATATTGTTAAAATGTTAATACTACCCAAAGCAATCTACTTATTCAATGCAATATGTATCAAAATAACACCAGCATTCTTCACAGAATGAACAAACAATCCTAAAATTTGTATAGAACCAGAAAAGACCCTGAATAGCCAAAGCAATCTTGAAAAAGAAAACCAAAACAGGAGGCATCACAATCCCGGACTTCAAGCTGTATTACAAAGCTGTAATCATCCAGACAGTATGGTACTGACACAAAAACAGATACTCAGATCAACAGAACAGAATAGAGAACCCAGAAATGGACCCACAAACATATGGCCAACTAATCTTTGACAAAGCACGAAAGAACATCCAATGGAATAAAGACAGTCTCTTCGGCAAGTGGTGCTGGGAAAACCGGACAGCAACATGCAGAAAAATGAACCTGGACCACTCTCTTACACCATACACAAAAATAAACTCAAAATGGATGAAAGACCTAAACATAAGACAGGAAGCCATCAAAATCCTAGAGGAGAAAGCAGGAAAAAACCTCAACCGCAGCAACTTCTTACTCAACATGTCTCCAGAGGCAAGGGAAACAAAAGCAAAAATGAACTACTGGGACCTCATCAAAACAACAAGCTTCTGCACAGCGAAGGAAACAATCAGCAAAACTAAAAGGCAATCGACAGAATGGGGGAAGATATTTGCAAATGACATATCAGATATAGGGTTAGTATCCAAAAATCTATAAAGAACTTATCAAACTCAACACCCAAAAAGCAAATAATCCAGTGAAGAAATGGGCAAAAGACATGAATAGACACTTCTCCAAAGAGACATCCAGATGGCCAGCCGACACATGAAAATATGCCCAACATCACTCACCATCAGGGAAATACAAATCAAAACCACAATGAGCTACCACCTTACACCTGTCAGAATGGCTAACATTAACAACTCAGGCAACAACAGATGTCGGCGAGGATGCGGAGAAAGAGGATCCCTTTTGCACTGCTGGTGGGAATGCAAACTGGTGCAGCCACTTCGGAAAACACTATAGAGGTTCCTCAAAAAATTAAAAATAGAACTACCCTATGACTCAGCAATTGCACTACTGGGTATTTATCCAAGGGATACAAGTATGCTGTTTCGAAGGGACACATGCACCCCAATGTTTATAGAAGCACTATCGACAATAGCCCAAGTATGAAAAGAGCCCAAATGTCCATCAATAGATGAATGAGTAAAGAAGATGTTGCATATATATACAATGGAGTATTACTCGGCAATCAAAAAGAATGAAACCTTACTATTTGCAACTACGTGGATGGAACTAGAGGGTACTATGCTAAGTGAAATTAGAGAAAGACAAATATCATATGACTTCACTCATATGAGGACTTTAAGAGACAAAACAGATGAACAAAAGGGAAGGGAAGCAAAAATAACATAAAAATAGGGAGGGGGACAAAATATAAGAGACTCTTAAATATGGAGAACAAACAGAGGGTTACTGGAGGGGTTGTGGGAGAGGGGATGGGCTAAATGGGTAAGGGGCATTAAGGAATCTACTCCTGAGATCATTGTTGCACTATATGATAATTAACTTGAATGTAAATTTAAAAAATAAATTAAATTTAAAAAAAAAGAATTATTTATTTTACAGGTGCCTGGGTGGCTCAGTTGGTTAAGCGAAAGACTTCAGCTCAGGTTGTGATCTCACAGTTTGTGGGTTCTAGCCCCACATCAGGCTCTGTGCTCACAGCTCGGAGACTGGAGCCTGCTTCAGATTCTGTGTCTCCCTCTCTCTCTGCCCCTCCCCCTCTCACACTCTGTCTCTCAAAAATAAATAAATGTTAAAAAATTTTAAGAATTATTTTATTTTAGAAGAAATCCTTAATGCTAGCAAACATCGTAACTAGTGACAATCATAAAACTGAAATTCACTGTTACTATTAAGGAAATGGGAGTGAGGTAAGCCATTTGCCTAAGGTTCTAAAACTAGTAAACAGTAAAGCCAAAATCATAAACTGGGCTAAGTTCAATATTCAAGTTTTTTGTCTAGTAGAGTACACTCAATCTCTTAAGGAACTTACATTTTTAGCAGTACTACTTAAAACAAATACTGTTGACAGAATAAGATATATATTCCCCTCTGAAACTAATTCAAATGTTTGCAAATATATGTTATTCCTCTGAATTACAAGTTTAGAATAAAGTCTCATTACTTTAAGATGTAAAGCAATATTATGGCAGCATATATGTCGAAGATTACACAAACTGTACAGCCAAGCAAAGTTAAAAAATCAAGTACTGACTGAAAGGTTGACATTCTCTTCGTTAACGTTTCAACGGTGACTGTATTTTCAAGGAGGGAAAAAGAGCTGTTTCTGAACTATCCTTTTAGAATACTTCAGGACATCATCCATTTAGAATACTAAGTCCAGGGGCGCCTGGGTGGCTCAGTTGGTTGAGCATCTGACTTCGGCTCAGGTCATGATCTCGCAGTTCATGAGTTTGAGCCCTGCATCCGGCTCTGTGCTGACAGCTCAGAGCCTGGAGCCTGCTTCAGATTCTGTGTTTCCCTCTCTCGGCCCCTTCCCCGCTCATAGTCTGTCTCTCTCTGTCTCTCAAAAATGAATAAAATTGTTAAAAAAAATTAAAAAAAAAACCAAAGAATACTAAGTCCACCACAAAAACAAAGGATCTTTTCCCACAAGTCAAATAAAGATATAACTATAAATAGCAAACATATTAGAAAATACCAAACTTTGCCAATAAAGAAACACAAAGCAATTGATAACACATATGGTATGATAATGTATTTAGCACAATGGTTGGTATACAGTAAGCACAAACATTAGACATAAAATTAACAATATCAACTTTTGCCCAAATTGGCAATGGTTTAAAAAAGTATTTAATACATGATTTTGGGCAAGGACCTAGTGCATTTTAGAATGCTAAATGGTAGTGTGTACCAAGAATCATTTAAAATGTCATATTCTTTGACCCAATAATTCATAGATTAATGGAACAGAATTGAGAACCCAGCAATAAACCCACAAATATATGGTCAATTAATCTAAGATAAAGGAGACAAGAACAACGAGGAAAAGACAGCCTCTTCGAAAAATGGTGCTGGGAAAACTGGACAGCTACAAGCAAAAGAATGAAACTGGACCACTTTCTTAAAGCATTCACAAAAATAAACTCAAAATGGATTAAAAACCTAAATGTTAAGACCTGAAACCAGAAAACTAAAAGAAAAAGTCAGTAATCTCTTGGACAGCAACTACAGCAATATTTTTCTAGATCTGTCTCCTCAGGCAAGGGAAACAGAAGCAAAAATAAACAACTGGTACTGTACCAACCTAAAAAGCTTTTGCACACAAAGGAAACCATAAACAAGATGAAAAGGCAATCCACTGAAAGGAAGAAAATATTTGTAAATGATATATACATTAAGGGGTTAAATATCCAAAATCTATAAAGAACTCTTACAACTCAACACCAAAAAACCCCTAAATAATCCAATTAAAAATGGGCAGATGACCTGAACATTTTTCCAAAGACATACAGATGGACAACAGACACATGAAAAAATGCCCAACATCACTAACCACGAGGAAAATGCAAATCAGAACCAGAATGAGAGGGGCACCTGGTGACTCAGTCAGTTAAGCATCAGACTTCAGCTCAGGTCATGATCTCACAGTTTGTGAGTTCAA
This sequence comes from Panthera tigris, assembly GCF_018350195.1. Classification (NCBI taxonomy): domain Eukaryota; kingdom Metazoa; phylum Chordata; class Mammalia; order Carnivora; family Felidae; genus Panthera; species Panthera tigris. The sequence goes on along the minus strand of NC_056662.1, from coordinate 67,174,406 downwards.
GCCCCACATCAGGCTCTCTGCTGTCAGGGCAGAGCCTGCTTTGGGTCCTCTGTCTCCTTCTCTGTCTGCCCCTCCCTGGCTTGTGCACTCTCTCTCAGAAATAAATAAACATTAAAAAGAGAGAGAGAGAGAGAGAGAGAGAGAGAGAGAGAGAGAACGAACCAGAATGAGGTATCACCTTATACCACCCAGAATGGCTAGTATCAGAAAGATAAGAAATAACAAGAATTGGTGAGGACATGGAGAAAAGGGAACAGGGAACTCTCATGAACTACTGATGAAATATAAATCAGTACAGCCACAGTGGAAAATAGTATGGAGGTTTCTCAAAAAATTAAAAATAGAAGCATCATACAATGGATAAATAAATAAATAAATAAGATATGGTATATATATGCAATATTGCTCAGCCATAAAAAGGAATGAAATCTTGCCATTCGTGACAACATGAATGGACCTAGAGGATATTACGCTAAGTGAAATAAGCCAGACAGAGAAAGACAAATATCATATGATTTTACTTACATGTGGAATCTAAAAAACAAAACAAACAACATCAATAAAGAGAGAAGCAGACTCACAAATATGAAGAATTGGTAGTATTAAAGGGAAGAGTATGGGAGGGATGGGTAAATTGTGTAAAAGGGATGAAAAAATACAAACTTCCAATTATAAAATAAATAAGTCACAGAGATGAAAAGTACAGCACAGGGAATATAGTCAATAATATTGAAATCTACTTATTGTGATGAGCATTTTATAATGTATCACTTGAATCACCGTGTTGTATACCTGAAACTAGCTTAATATTATATGTCAACTATACTTCAATGAAAAAAAGTCATACTTTGACCCAATAATTCCACTTATGAGTCACTTCAGTGAAATAATCCCACATAGGAAAAAAAGATTCTCTCCCTCTCCTCCTCCTCTTACACACACACACACACACACGCACACACGTTCACTGAAGAACTATTAAAGACAATAGAAAAGTATAAACAACTTACACATTTTATTATAAAGAAATAGCTACACTGAAATACATCTACTCAATCTAGTATTTCGTCATTAAAAATGATTTTCTTGAAGGCTATGAAGTAAACAAAAAACTTATTAAAAACATGAAAAAGTAAAAATACATAAAAAGCTAACAGTGGTTTGTAGTAGTAACTCGGTAATTGTTTTCTTTTTTCCAGTTTTTTTAATGCGTTTATTACTTTTATATTAAAAAATTAAAATACACTCAAAGGGGAAAAGGTTATGCTAGATTATTTTTGGTTATAGTATTTCTACTTCACAAAGAATCAAATCACAAAAAGGTCATGGACATATCAAAGGCTTCAAGTCAAAAACAGAAGTTACCTCTTAAATTCAGTACAGCCTATTCTATTGCCAAGCTTTTCTGTAAAACAAATTAGCTCACTGGTAAATAGGGGAAAGATTTTAGTACAATGTGAAAATCACACTGGTTTGTAAGTGATCTTTTACAAGCCTATGATTTTGCAGTACTAAGAAATAACAGCTGAACCCAAAATAGGCTAACATAGTGGAAAGCTGCAAACTGCTGAGAATGCAGTATTGTACACAATTCTCATTCAACCCATGTTTTTTCCTCCCAGCACAGTTTGGCCACATGCATTTTCTTGGAAGTGTTAACGAGCTCTTCTCTCCAAATTTTTATGCATTTTACCCTGGCCTCCATAACCCTGTAGCTTCTACCCTTCCCTGCATGCCTTTCCATCAGGCTATTTTCATCTTTTTTTTTTTAATCCTATTTTGTAGTGTTTATTTGTAGTAAGTTTAATATATCTTTAAAAATATCTAACATACTTATTAAGATTTATTTTTGTTAGTGTTCTGATTATAAAACTTCACACTTTTAGGTGAGTTGGCACAATATTTAGTGTTTTCACAAATTCATAGTATATAATATTACAACAGAAAGACCTATGTATTTCACACCCAAAATTTTTTTTAAAGCTTTTAGTTTTGTTTGGATAATTCTAGTTTTATGAGAAAGTGCTTCTTAAAATGAACTGAAACCATTCAGTAACAGGTCATTAATAATGAGCATGGAAGTTTGCTTTTTAAAGCAGAACAAGTAAAGAAATACAAGGAAATCTGGGCTAGTGATGTAACGTTTCCTTTTATTAATAAAAATAATACCTCAACAAACCACACATAACTGTTACACATAATACATGTCACTCAAAAAAGCATTTGGGGGGGTGCCTGGGTGGCTCAGTCGGTTAAGTGTCTGACTTCAGCTCAGGTCATGATCCCACGGATCATGGGTTTGAGCCCCACATCAGGTTCTGTGCTGACAGCTCAGAGCCTGCAGCCTGCTTCAGATTCTGTCTCCCTCTCTCTCTGCCCGTCCCCTGCTTGTGCTCTGTCTCTCTCTCTCTCTCTTTCTCAAAAATAAATAAACATTAAAAAAAGCAATTTAGGGCCAAGAGACCAAGATGTGGGGTTTGAAAAATGTACTCTAATTTCTCAGGACTGTAACTAGCATAACCCAAGTAATAAACACAACCACTAATAAACCAATTCCTAAAAGACACTGCTACAAAAAAAGTAGGTAAATGTACAAGACAATTTTGCAAATTACACATTTGTATTAAGACTCCAAATCTTCTACGTTTCAGGAAAAAATTGCGTTATCTTTAGCGAAGAATTTAAAAGTGGAGTTCAAACAAGCCCATTACAATCACTCTGCAACCTCTGCCTAAAGGTTCACTGTGTAAGGCCATGGCAGGATCTCAAGAAGAGGGCTCAGGATTAAAAGGTATAATTTTTTCACATTGTACAGTTCATGCATTTCTCAAAGATAACTAATAGATATCTGTATGTTTCCATGTTATGTTCAATATTACAGTGATATTCTACTCTGGAACAAGAAAAATAAAACTCCATATTGGAATTCTTGGATCATTTCCCAAAAGGTTAGAGGAGAGCACTTTTTTTAGGTCAGTATTAACAATGGTCTGAGAGAAAAGGCTTGACAGAGCCTAGAGAAGGGAAATTAAGGTACAGAATTTTGAGTATTACCCTGGTATTAGGGGTGCTATACTGATAGCTCTTTTGCCCAAAATAACTAAGAAACCTCCTAAATACAAAATGTTAGTTATTATCATACAGCTTTTTTTGACATTTGTCCATGTTTTTAATTGACTGTATCACAGACTAGGCAAACAAAAACATTTTTTTTTCATAGTTTTACCATGTTAGGATCCCTAAATATTATTTTAGCCCTTTATGTTCTTTAAACATCATGTAAAACTTAATTGTACTGAAACTTGTTCCCCCCACCACCAAATTCATTAACCTTATAGCAGCAGTAATTCATTTTTACAGATGACTGGTATTCTACTTTATGAATATACCAAAATTTATTATACTCTTGAGGACAATTATTTGTTTATGTTTGAGGCTATTACAAGTAGCATTGCTATGGATATCCTTGTTCACATCTCCTGGAATACAACTGCCAAGAACTTTTCTGTGGTACACAACTAAAAGCAGAACATATTGAGTAGAATTATTGGGTTACAGAATATTCTTCTCTTCAACTTTCACTGGTCACGACAAATTGCTACCAGCAAGATAGGTGTACTCTGTTTGCTCCAAACACCCATTAAAAATTTTTTTTGCCAACCTGAGGACTATGAAATTTCATCTCCTTGTGTTTTAATTTGCATTTCCCAGATTAATAATGGAAGCTGAAAATGCAGGTATTCCTCGCTTTTCAAAATTCTTATTCCACCACTTTGATTCTACAAAAGACCTACATTAGTACCTGTCAAAGAGGACTTTCGCTTTTAGGAAAAGGCAAAAAGTGAAAACAGCATTCAGTGTTTGTTTTGAAGTGTGCATTAGAGAGATGGCCCACACCTCCAGCATGGAGAGTGGTACTGGCAAGCTGCTTCCCTAGGGGAAGGAACTATACTTAGCACCTCAGCATCAAGCTGCCATAGCTTTGAACTGTACCTGTGGGCTTCTGTGCTTTCTCTGGATTTATTTTGTGCATCCCTTGGCAATATGTGTCCTAAGGCATCAAAAAAGCCTACGAGAGGTTATTTTTGGGGTTTAGGAATGTTCAAAATTTTTCCATATAAATTAATGGTAATTGCTTCTTCACTTTACACCATTTTGGCTTCCTTTCTTATAACTGTTGTACTTGGTAGCAAGAGAAACCTGTATGTAAGAAACTTCTACTAATTGTCTAACTCATTTATACTGTTTGTACACTAATCCTTATGTGTGATGCAAATATCTTTCCTTAGTAGATGGTTTGTCTTTTTAGTCTATTTATTAGTTGTCTATGAATGAAAAAGTTCTTACTTTAATATGGTAGAATTTATTAACCCTTTCCTTTATGGTTACTGTTTCTCATTTAAGAACTCCTTCCCTACATTAAATTCATGTAGGTTTTATCCTATATTGTCTTCTAAAAGTTTTATAGTTTTTGCCTTTCACATTTAAGTCTTCAATTCACCCAAAATGTATCTCTGTATTTTTATTCAATTTCAACTTTTACATATGGATACACAATTGTTCCAAGTATCATTTATTAAAAATTTTATCCTCCTTGTTGGGGGAACCAATCTGGCATTGGCATCCCTGAACATTTTTACTGGATATGTGGAGAATGAAAGGTCTTAAGTGGGCCATTTCTCAGGGTTTGTGTTTGCTACAAGCACACTTGACGGATGACCTAACATCTCCCAAAGAGCAGTTCAAATTCTACTAACATTTCTTCTTTCATTCATGAGTTATTTAGAAGATTGTTTCTTAACTGCCATCTGATTTTTTTCTCTTACTGATTTCTAACTTAAATGGACTTTAGGATACTAATCCTTTGAAATTTGTTGAAACTCGTTTGGCCCAGTATGTGGTTGATTTTTATAATGATTTGGCTGATGTTTCCAGTGATTAGATGAAAGAGATGTCCACTGGATTAAGCTTGTTAATTACTTGTTAAAATTTTCTATATTTGTACCAATTGGGGTGGTGGGGGGCTGCTTTCTTTATCAAATACAAAGGAAGATATATTACAATATCCCATTATGCTGGTGAAATTACTCCATTTTTCCTGGTAGTTCTGTTAATTTAGCTTTTTTTTGTGGTTACAGTTATTAATTAGTTGCATACAAATTTAAAGCTTCTATTATTCTTGCAAAAATGAAACATTTACCATTTCACATCAATTCTTTTCCTTTAGTAATTCTACTAGTTTTTACATCTATTTCAAATGATATGCCAGCTTTCTTTCCACTAGTATTACCTGGTATATCTTTTTCCATCATTTTACTTCCAACATTTTTTTCCTTTTGTTTCCTTGTAGTCTGTTTTAAACCCCACAGAGCTGAACATTTTAAATATAAAGTGTAGATATACTTGTATTTACTTCTAACACCTTATTTAGTGTTCTCTAGGTTTCTCTCTCTCTCTTTTTTTTTGCTTTATTTTTTTCCCTGGTTCTACTTTTTACCATCTATTAGTTTGGAAGTTATATATTTATTTCTATTACTAAATTGTTACCTTAAAATTTTTACCATGAACACTTACCAAAATCCAAAGTCACCTTTAATTTTCTTCTGAGTAATAAAAAGATCTTTTGAATACTAGCTTTAATCACCTCCTCCTGGTTTATAAAATAACTGGTATTTAGTAAGTAACTAAAATAACTGATACTTTAGTTCTAGTTTTTATTATTTATAGTCAATAATACTGATAAATCATATTACTTATAATTTTTATTAATTTACCCATATACTTAACACTCTCTTTGATTATTCCTTCCTGAATCTCATACTTGCTACGACCATTTTCCTTTTATGTAAAAAGTGGTCTGCTTTTGAACTTTCATATTTTATTTATCTGAGCATGTCTTTATTTTGTCCTTGTTTAAGAATTCTAGGTCATAGTTGTTAGATTTATTTAAACTGAGTATATCATTTCATGGCCTTCTACTTCCATTATTATTATTGAAACCTGATATTCCTTTAATGGTGTTCTGTTTTCTCTTAAAAATTTGCCCTTTATTAACCTCTTCTATATTTTCCATTTTCTTATCTCTCTGTTGCATCCTGGATTTCTTCAGATGTATATCTTTCATTGTATCAATTTTTCTTCAATGGGATCTCCTTACTCTAATCTATCTTTTGAATTTTAATTTCAATTACTACATATTTTTATTTCTAGAGCTAGTGATTCTTTACAAAATGTTTGCTCTTTTCCTCATTTAACCTGTCGTTGAACACATTAAATGTACTAATTTTATATTTTACATCCAATAATTCCAAGCTGTGAGCTACTAACAAGTCTGATTCTGCCTATTTTATATTATACTTTGTTTCCTTAGACGGTTTGTAAATTTTTATTAAAAGCCACTCATTTTCATTAGAACTTCATCAAAAGCAACTCTTTGATGATGATGACTTGTGTTGCTTCTGTCCAATTCCTGGGAACAGTAACAATACAGTACCATTTAAAATTCTTAGCTTGAGATTTAGTGTGCATTCAGGCTGCAAACCCGTGTGATAGCTAGTTTGTGGTTACCAAATTTTCAGTAGAGATATTATTTTCCTGTTAGCATCAACACTCTAGAAAATAATTTTCTTTGTCGTCTCTAACGACACGAAGGGAAAGAATCCCTAGACCACTTTTGCATTTGGAGGGTATAGCCCTTTGGGGCTCCACAGTAATGGAGAAGACTGTTTCCTCCCAGGTGTTTTAACTTGGCTGGATCCGGCTTTGCTTCCACAAGGGTAAGAAAACATAAAGTCACTTGATTTGGTAAATACCCTCAAGGCAATAGCCAACTTCAGCACTCAGCTTACCTCACTAGGTTTCCAATTAGTGCTCAGTCTAAAAATTCTTTACTTTTGTGCCAGAGCACCGATGCATTTTAGCCAGCATTTTAAGTTGTCAGCAGAAAGGCTGGTCCCCCTGGACTTACTTTGCCCCCAACCTTATTTTGCCATGCCAAGGTCCCCAACCTTACTTTGCCATGCTGTTGGAAACAGATGTTTATATTAGTTCCTGATGGCAATATCACTAACCTACATTATCCTGTATCTTAGAGCACTGTTTTAAATTCCTTCTGCCTCAACACACTTGAAGAATCTGACTCACTCTTCTATCAATAAGAATTGCTCACTGTGACAGTGATTCCCTTCTAGAAGTAAGTAGAAGACATTTCCCAGGAGGTGGAAGGTAGTTATCAAAAATTGTGCACTTTTTTTTTTTTTTTTTTTTTTTTTTTTTTTGGAGGGTGGTTCTTCTCATCCCTTTTAAAAATCATATTCTTTAAAGACAGGATGGAGTGCCTAGGTAGCTCAGTTGGTTGATCATCTGACTCTTGATTCTGGCTCAGGTCATGATCACATGGCTGTGGGATTGAGCTCCATGTCGGCCTCTGTGCTGAGTGTGGAGCCAACTTGGGATTCTTTCTCTCTCCCTCTGCCCCTCTCCCCTAGTCACACACACTCTCTCTCTAAAAAATAAAAATAAGTAAAAAATAAAAATAAAGATAGGAAAGATATCTTAACCCTTTAACTATGATTCAGGTTCATCATTATAAACAGACTTGGTAAAGAATATTTATAGGGCTGTTCAAGTACATAGGACTATTTGCCACTTTATCAGTGTTTCTCAAATCAAGGTGTCCGATGGATATATTCCAGGGGCCCAAAGTTTTGCAAATTTTCATTCTGTGCTTTTATTTCAGAGTATAAAAATGTATTTTAATCATTTTCAAAGGGAAAAATGAAAGACTTATTTAAAAAAAACTACTTCAGGAAATGATGTCAGTGATTCTTAAAATAGGATCTATAATTTTTTCTTTAAGGGATCCACGTATTACTCAATTTGAGAAACACTGCTCCACGCTAAAAGGCTTCACCTTGCTATGCTTGAGTTACTAGATTAATCTTCTTAGTTCTATATCCTCATTCTCATTTGTACTACACACACTGTACCTGATTGATCTCTTATCTAAAATCCTTGAGGGCAGATATATTTGAGAATTCAGAATATTTTGGAGTTTAGAAAGGAACTACAATGCAAATATGATATGTTGTATGATGTGTCAGTGAGGTCTGAGGCAGTACCCCATAACAAACATGTGGATATTTCTGTAGCAAAATGCAGATTCACATTGAGAGTAAATAAAGACTATCAATAGTCTTACATCAGTTCACATCATGTTTTGCTACTAAATGGGCCAAGAGAAAACTTTGGTTTTCAAAGCATTTTGGATTTCCTAAATCACTAACATGGAATTATAGTACCATTGTCAACTATAGACTAGAAAGCCAAAATATTCTTTTTAATTTTTTTTTTTTTAACATTTATTCATTTTTGAGAGACAGAGAGAACAAAACATGAGCAGGGGAGGGGCACAGAGAGGGAGACAGAATCCAAAGCAGGTTCCAGGCTCTGAGCTGTCAGCACAGAACCTGACGCGGGGCTCGAACTCACTGACTGCAAGATCATGACCTGAGCCAAAGTCAGACACTCAACCGACTGAGCCACCCAGGCGCCCCCAAAATATTTTTATTACAATTTCATATAAGATCACAGTAAGATCAATAAGTGTAAAGAGTTCACCATAAAGTGCATGAATTTAATGTATAAACTTTGTAATTTTTCCCCCAACTATTTAAGAGTCACTTTTTGTCTATTTGTGGTTTAATAGTTGAGGATACAAAATAAGTAACTTCCTGTTAACAGGAAATATATATATTATGAATTGTAAAATGTCAGAAGTACCTAATCATATATAGGAATTTAAATACATTCCAAAGCTAATGCATTAGCTATACTGGATTATAATTACAAGATCTCTACATCTAGCAATGTGGATAAAACGAAGAGAAAGAGAACTGTAAGATACATGGTATTCAGAATAACCTCTCCTGGTCCTTTTTGAAGAAGTTTCAAAAAGGAAAACAAAAACAAAGCAAAACAAAACCCTTTTACTCCTACTATATTCACAGCTCTGTTGCCATAGTTGTTCACTATTTTATCATAGAATCTAACAACCATGGCACAAGTGTGAAATGAAAGACTTCTTCCTTGAGAAAGGAATTAATACATGTAATATTAGGAGATATTTAACCAAAACTTGAGGTGGCAGCATATCTGAAGTTAAAATTGTGAAGGATAAGCAATTTCATATTCTAAAAAAATAGTAAAATCTAAATCACTATATTATTCTTGATATTATAATCACATCTGGCAGTAAAGCAGAGTTAAGAGCATAAGCTGTGAAGAGATACTGTCTTGGTTCAAATCCCAGCTCTGTCACTCGATAGGATACAAATCACATGAAAATATAAAAAGAATATAAAAGAGAACATATTTTATATATAAAATATAAAAAAGAGAATATAAAACATACAAACATGTAAGTACACAATGAATACTAGCTACAGAGATGGTAAGTATTGTTACTGTTGTTAATTTTTTAAATTATTATTAGTTTTCTTTCTAGGGTAGATTTATAAATGGTACTCTTTCAAATACAAAAAAATAGGGTACAAAATCAGTAACAATACTTTATGTTTTGAAATTTGGAAATAAAAAAAAACATGCTAATATTACAGAGGGATCTCCTTTATGACCAATAACACTCACTGGACTTCTCAGAAGAGTGCTGCAATAAGTTTCATCATGTTCTTCTGCGACTTTCACTTCCTTATTCTATTTGTATCCTTGCACTTCATATGTTATATCAGTATTTTACCAACTGTGCTACATGACAAAACTCTTCTTCAAATCTTTCTAGTTTAAATAATCTAAAAGATCCTAAACTATGTAAACTTTTAGAACACTTCAGTATTTTGTTATTAATGGCCTCCAAAAACTCTTAAGTTCCTTTAGTAACAGCTCTGCCTGATGCTAACATTTTCACACACCAAAAAAAGAATTAAAAAATAATAATAACTACACTACCTCTGAAGTAAAAAAAAAAAAAAAAGAAAAAGAAAAAGTTGAGTTTTCACTAGTAATGATGTTCTCAAAACAAAATGAAAAAAATAGTAGTGGCAAATATGCTATAATCAAAGCAAAACAGAAATATAAATATCTACATATATAGTACATTCATTTGTATCCAACTACTTCAGAATCTACTATCCTGTTACAGAATTCTTATCAAGTTAAAATATTCAAAATAATCTCTTCTTTGAAGATTATTACTTATAGAATTATGATTTTAGCATATTTATAATCCTTTAAAAATATGGGTTCATAAAAAGTGGGTTCATGAATATATTTACTCAAAACCCCCCCAAAATCAATCTCGCAGTCCAGCAATTCTCATGAATATGAAAGTTTTTTAGTGTATACTTTAGTAATACAGATCTACAACAAATAAGGAATAATTGCAGTTAATTCAGTTCTATTAATGATGTGCTTAATAGTTCTAAAAAAGTGCTTTTCTTTTTTTTTTTTTTAAGTTTTATTTATTTATTTTGGGGGATAGGGTGAGGAAAGACAGACAGGCAGAGGGAGAGAATCCCAAACAGGCTCCATGCTGTGAGCATGGAGCCAGATGCAGGGTTCCATTTCACTAACTGTGAGATCATGACCTGAGCCAAAATCAAGAGTCAGAAGCTTAATCTGCCACCCAGACAGCCCAAAAGTGCTTTTCAATTATATTATTGAATCTCCTCATGTTACATTTTTCGATTTTAATTTTTTATTTTATATATACTATAGTTCTTCAAGCCCTAAATCTAAGAAACTATTTGCAAAATAATTTATTAATTATTAAGATTTATTTTTAATCCATTATGTTACCTAGGAATTCTCATTAGGAAATAAAGAAAAGCACCAAAATATACTCAGATCAAAATAAAATATGATAGTCAATTCTTGATATCCCAAAGCAAATGTATTCTGATTTTTTTCCTTGCACCCCCCCAGCTAATCATTGAATATTTCTTTTCCTAGCATATTTCCTAGATTTATTCAACAGCATAGTAAGATTATAACAAGATCAACATAAAATATTTTAGCAGTTTACAAATACTAATTACTTTCTAAATCTCAAGAGTTTCTCATTTTAAAAAAAGGAAAACCCAAAAAGGGTAATGAGGAAAATCAATTTTGCTATTAAAAGCTTTTACTCTACTAGAGTGAGAAGGGGAACCATGCCATCTGTTAACTGGGAAGAAGATGAAACCAACACTTGAGCAATTGTACAGAGAGAAACCCTGATGAAGACTTGCAGTCAGTCCTATGCTTAAAACAAGGGATGATTAACCTTGAACAATCCAGCAGCTTCTGGCCTACAGATAAAGTTGTTTCTCACCATTTTCACTCTTCTAGTCTAGCTTCCTACTTAAAATCAGTCTCATTATAAACACTTTAAACATGTGAATTCATAAGGCATGTGGCAAATGAATATCATTTTTAAGTTATACTTAATTAAATGCATAATTTCTAATTCTCTTTTTACATGGCCTTAAATACATTTGGAAACTTTATTATTATTGACTTGCCTTCTTTCTTCCAACCAGTAACTTAATGTCATCAGTAAATCTAACACTCTTGCAAATGTCAAAAGAGCAATCAAAGAGTAGGCCCCATCTTAGATCTGTGGCTTTCTCATCCAATCACTTTAAAGTAACAATATAAAAAAATATTTGATTTGAGGTAAGACAACAACCCTAGCAAAGGGAAATAAAAACAAATCTACCACAGAAATACGCCATAGCATAGAATACAAAATGTTTGTGATTTTATTAGCATGTCCTGGCAATGACCTCAATTTTTCACTGTAACTTAAACTTTGTCTCTGATGAAGATAAATACATAAAAAAAAGTTTGATTCCATTTCCTTTTCCTTTCACCTCCAATGTCCTTGGGAGTAAACTACTGCCATTAATTAATTGTAGTAAAATAACTTTTCTCAATGTTGTAAGTCATACCATTATATTTCCTGGATTTATTCAACAGTATAATAAGACTATAATAAGCTCAATATAAACTATTTTAGCAGCTTACGGATACTAATTATTTCCTAAATCCTAAGAGTTCTTCATTTTTAAAAAAGGAAAACAATTTTATTCCTGTTCATTTATCACATTGGGAGCAAAAATTAAGTGTAACATTTATTGAGCACATACTATCTGAGCACATGTAACAAATAACAAACACTAGAATTTTAATGACATTCCATGAACTCAAAATACCTGATAACATTGGTAACCCTCAGGTAAGAAAAAAATTAGACATATAAAAGGAAGGAACTCACAATCCTTCCTATTAAATAATAAAACCTTCATTTTGAATAAGATTCTCTATTATAAATACTGTCCATCCCATAAAATCCAATACTGAGATTAAAAGGTAGATTAAAATACCAAATGTACTGCAAAAAAGATGTGTGTTTGATTATAATGCTACATGATGTCATGTATCCAGGACAACTGAAGCATTATGGTCTCTCAGGGATAAAACTGCCTCTTGGTCATAGATTTAGGTGACACAGCATGTGATCCATTGTCTCTACACAAAAAATGTGTGCAGCTGCATTTTCCAGTCAAGAAAGAGCAGGAAGGGGGGAGGAGGGGGTTGGATACAGAATACAAAAGGGTCAAAGATTTGTCTCATAGGGAAACTGTTTTTCAAATAGGGGTAAAAAAATAAAATTGAGTGGAGGAAAAGACCTTCCTCCAACTCATGCAGAAAGGAGAAAACACTAAAATCTGGGGGAACAAATTCTGTTGTAACCTTCCACTGAATCCACTCTTCTTCCCTAACTTGCCCAGGTACACAGTGTAATCCATGGTTTAAATACAATTTCTATCTAAATAATTTTATGCTATTTGTACTCAGTATATAAAATTGTCCTACACATTGTTGCAGTACTTGTCTCTTAAAGTGTCTGTTGTTCATCAGTTTCTTGGGGAAGTTAAAATGAAGCAATTGCTTTATAAGAAAAACACACACACACACACACAACTCATTTGCTTCTAACCAATAAAAAAATCTGGTATTTTCCATATAAAGACCAAACATTTTTCTTTAAAAAATGAATGCTAGTACCTAACCCTACCTTTCACACACAGAAATGCTGATCCAAAAAGCAGTACCACAAAAGATCTAAATTCAGTGAAAATTGTTTTCTCTGATAAGGAAAATGGCTGGTTCTCGTAAACATTTTTTTAAAAAGTTGATAACATGGGGCGCCTGGGTGGCTCAGTCGGTTGAGCATCCGGCTTTGGCTCAGGTCATGATTTCACGGGTTCCTAGGTTTGAGCCCCGTGTTGGGCTCTGTGCTGACAACTCAGAGCCTGGAGCCCGCTTTGGATTCTGTGTCTCCCTCTCTCTCTGCCCCTCCCTCACTCACACTGTCTCTCTCAAAAATAAATAAAATGTAAAAAAAAAGTTGATAACAAAATGACATGAAAAACTTCTATTACTATCTAAAACATACCACTAATTTAATTTACATGTTATTGAATATGATAGGGAAATTTAAAAATGCAGTACTAGCTCTTAGAGTAAATCTAGCTTAGAAAACCCATCTTTTCTCAACCTTTGGTACTACAATCAATGTGGTGTCCAAAGGAAAATATGTTAAAGGCTGGAAAACACTAACAACACAGAAATAAAAAAATAAAAGTAATCACTAAAGGAGGGAAATATCCTTGCCATACAGAATTAGAAGTAATATCACCTATGTTACAAACTATATAGTGACCAGTTAGCCAAACAGCACTTTGGTTCTTTGACAGTCCTGTACTGACAGCACTGAAAAAGTAACGTTGACAGGAACAAAGTTACAGAAACCTGAAAGTCAACAGATCTAATGTCCTAAGGGACCAGGGTAAATTTGGTTGGCATTTGAATACAAACAGCAAATATACTGTCATCAAAATTTACTTATGTAGAAATGATTTTCAATGCCTCAGCCATGCAATAAATCTACTACAGCCAATTAAATGGTTCCACTGAAAATAAGCATTTTTTAAAAGTACATCCATGATCAAAAATAAATTTAATAAAGGCAGAAAATATCTTATCTTACTAATAGCCCCTTATGTCAAATTTGGAAAGCAAAACTTAGGACTCTATACCTAATAAATTTAATATACTGATTTGAAAATTTTTTTTTAATGTTTTATTTTATTTTTGAGAGAGAAAGAAAGTGAGGGAGGGGCCGAGAGAGAGAGAGAGGGAGGCACAGAATCTAAAGCAGGCTCCAGGCTCTGAGTTGCCAGCACAGAGCCTGACGCGGGGCTTGAACCCACAAACGTGATATCATGACCTGAGCCGAAGTTGGACGCTCAACTGACTGAGCCACCCAGGGGCCCCTAATATACTGATTTGATAGGTCATTCTAAAAACAACACAAAAGTATGATTAATTAAAAGTAAGTACAGTTGTTTTTTTTAATGTTTATTTATTTTTGAGAGAGAGAGAGAGAGAAAGAGCATGAGCAGGGGAGGGGCAGAGAGAGAGGGAGACACAGAATCTGAAGCAGGCTCCAGCGCTGCAAGTGCTGATGCTCAGAGCCTGACTCGGGGCTCGAACTGTGAGATCATGACCTGAGCTGAAGTCTGACTCAATCAACTGAGCCACTCAGGGGCCCCTAGAAGTAAGTACATTTTAAGTAAGACTCAACTAACCCTCTGGGGCACCTGGATGGCACCTGGGCTCACTGCTGTCAGTGCAGAGCCTGCTTGGGATCCTTTGTCCCTCCTCTCTACCCCTTCCCTGCTTGTACTCTCTCAAAAATAAATTTAAACAAGGTTAACAAAAGACTCAACTAACCCTATGTGTAATTACTGAAATAAAATATATTTATGCTAAAAATTATTAAAGATATCTATGTTATTAAATAGACTATCTCCAGGACATTTTAGAAAGTAACACTTAACCTAATAAACATTCAAGTTCCTAAATAAGCTTACATGAAATATAACCTAAATTCTTAACAGCAAAATCAACTGTAGCTATACATAGCTAAGAAATCTAGATGTCACTACTAGTAGATAGGATCAGCCACTGAATGGATGTTAGTTCCATTTGATAATACAGAGAATATTGACAGCAAAGTGGCTGCTTTTCTTCTTGGAGGCAGATCAGTGTTTGCGGTGGTGGTGGTGTGTGTGTGCGTGTGTGTGTGTTTGTTTTGACCTGTTGCATTTGGCTTGTGAGATATTCAAATAGAATGGTCATTTGGGATATATGTGATCTCAAGTTCAGAAGAGAGGTCTGGTCTGGGGATAGATTTTGGAGAAATAGTGAAATCTGCCCATCTTTCTCCACCTTCATAGTCACGACAGTAGTGTGGAGCAATATTTCATTTCTCATCTAGGTCACTATAAAAGTAATCTATATGAATGGTACCCCTCATAACTGTGTTCTGCACAAACATATGCAGTGGCTCTGACAATATGTTTTTATTTTATTTTTGTTTTATTTTAGAAAGAGAGAGCTCGAGTGAGGGAGAGGGGCAAAGGGAGAGAGAGAATCTCCAGCAGGTTCCATGCCCAGTGCAGAGCCCTACAAGGGGGGGGGGGCTCAATCCCACAATCATGACTTGAGTCAAAATCAAGAGTCAGACACTCAACTGATTGAGCCACCCAGGCATCCAGACAATAGCCTTATAGTCTCCCTGCATCTATGCCTGATCCTCTCTTAGTTTGCTCTCTACAATACAGAGTAATCTTATAAAATGCAAATCTGACAAGGTCTCTTTCTTGCTTTATCCATCAATGGGGCTCTTAAATCCAAATGCAAAGTCCTTTACATGGTATATAAGATCTGGCATGACAGCCCCTATCTAACTTCTTTAACCACATCTTTAGCCACTCTTTCCCTGGTTCTCCCCACTTTAGATGTCTAAATAGGCCATGCTTTCTCCTCCCTCAGGACCTTTACAAACGTTACTTCCTTTGCCTGATATACTCTTCATTTCACCTAGTCCTGGCTGCTATTTATCATTCACAGTTCAGCTTTAAAATCTTAAGGGAGGGGCGCCTGGGTGGTTCAGGCAGTTTGAGCATTCTAGCCTCAGACTCTTGATTTTGGCTCAGGTCATGATCTCACAGTTGGGAGATGGGAGTTCCATGTTGGGCTCCGTGCTGGGCATGGAGCATGCTTGGGATTCTCTTCCCCTCCCAGCCCCCCCACCCCCACTGCATACGTGCTCTCATAAAATGAAATGAAATGAAATGAAATGAAATGAAATGAAATGAAATGAAATAAAATAAAATAAAATAAAATAAAATTATAAGGGAAAACTTCTCCACATCCCAAACTAGAGGGGGCCTTAAGTTCTGTCTTTCCATAATATCCTATACTTTTTGATAACATTTATCTTGAGATGGCTTAATACATATCTTTCCTAACTGACTGAAAGCTGCATAATGGCAGAGCTGGTTGTCTGTTTTGTTTAATGCTCAAATATTTGTTGTCTGTCAGATCTGGGTTCTAGCTTTGCAACCACTTAACTTGGACATCTATAAAATGAGACGGTTGGATTTTTGTTCTATACTAATCTAAATGTTATTAAAAATGGAAATTCAAGTATTACTAGCTTTCCTGTAGATACATACATGGTAAGGCCTATATATATATCCTACCCATATGTATACTTCCTATGTGTGTTTGTATAAATCACGTACACATGATTTATGTAAATGAAAGCTAATACTTTCTTATATAAAAACATTTACTGAATGTTTATGATACCAGGAATTGTTTTAAACTTCACAACAACTCTACCAGGCAGATTAGTGTCCATTTTATATACAGAAACATATAAAGAGAGATAAAAGGTATGTCCATAATCACAAACTCTGAAGGGAGTATGGCTCCAGAGCTCATACTCTTCACTACTTCACTAGCTGCCACCCTGCCCAGACTGCTCCATTAACTACAAAAGATTTTTTAAAAAGTACATACTGTCATCAATATATCTGACTCAATATCTACACCCTCAAGCTTATTCTTCTCTCCTGGAAGTTAGTCCAAACTAGACTATTCCTGCCCAAATACTTTCTGTGCATTTCTCTATTTAGATTATTGCTTCAGCTATTCTAACACCTGGATTGTCTAGCTTCCCTAACACCATTCAGCCAAAACCCTAATGACAATTCCTCCATGTAATTACCACCTGAACTACTTTTAAAGATGTTTATCTCTCCTATGTTCCAACTGCATTTATTCCTCCTTTTTTTTTTTACTATGGTTATTTATGTCAGTAGCTCAAAGCAAACAACAGAAATGAAACCACTTTATAAACACTAAAGTTCTATACCTTATATAGGACTTAAGGCTAACACAAACAAACAAGCCCAAAAAGAATAGAAAACAATGGGCACAACAACCGTAAGTAATTTAAGCAAGTATAACCTGGCTGTCACTTGCTGCCAACTACATTAGACATGCAAAGCCCAAATTATACCATATTATTAATTTTTTTCAACTAAACAAAGGAGATATTTTTATCAAACTATATGGAACAAAAATTTAAAAGGTGAAATATATATTCATTAAAAAATATTTACTGAGCAATCGACATTCAAGCACAGAAAACAATGCGAGATACCATGTTTTCCATTCTGCTTTGCGAGCCTTTCATTTAAATTTTAGTTCTCCGCTTAGGAAGTATTTGCAAAACAGTATCAGAAAACTTTTTAAGCATTACTTATTTTAATTCCATCTGAACAACATGCTATTTTGAGGTAGTAAATGAAGGAAGTCTATAGTAAAACTATTTATATGAAGCACTGCTAACAGAAAAGTTTACAAAAACAAATAGAGATAATGAGTTTATTAACAGTAATGATACACCATTAGTAAACTTCCATTGTAACTAAAAAATTCGCCTCACCTAATCCCACTCCTTGGGGAAAGTTGGTTCCTAATCTCTGTGTTTCCACAGTACTCTTGAATCTATGTCTATAAGGGTATGTCTCACATTGTAATTATTTACTTACACACATCTGATTCCTAATGTACATTAAGCATTTGCTAATTATTAAATGAGTATCTTCAGCTTGCACAAATTATTTAAATCTTTTTGTTCTTCTAAACATCAAGGAATATCCCATTAAGCTTTCTGATTATTTCATATTTCTGAATTACTATCTTTATATAAAGGAACATCAACAAATAAGTTCTCAAAACTAACCATTTTTTTCTCCATAACATAAGAACGCCCTAGGTACAAATAATGTAGGTTAGCTTTTAAATGTTGGAAAGAGCTAAAGCATTAAATGTCAGCACTAACACTTGTGTATTTGCAACAGAAAGATAGCCTCATGACCCTTTCACAATTTCCCAAAGGATCTTTAAGACACTTTTAAATGCTCTCTCAACTAAGAAGAAATAATCAGGGCAAAACAACAGGTTCAGAGTGCTATGACACGTAAAATCAGTGGACAGCATCACGTGGCAACAATTTTAGAAGTTAAGTTTTTTGCCAAAATTTTAGGGGGGTAAAATATATAACCACTCCCGAAATTACAATTATCAGGAAGAGGATTATGGAAAATGGCAGCTGTGGTGGCAGCAAATTTTTAAGTCCTTCTGAATGTTTACATAAAACACAGAGCAACTAGAGAGCAAACCCAAAAACCATGGGTAACTTTTACAAGAAAACTATTTGATAGTCTCACCACAAACCCTATAATACAAAAGACTGAAACAAACCACCAACAGCCCCAACCTTCTTTCCCCCCACTCTGCTCCCAATCTGTTTTCTACTGGTGTCTAAGTGAAAGAAAGCAGAGGGAAGCAATGAAGTGTCTGAGGAACTTGAGAACAGAAGCACAAAATAGCCAAAAGGTATTCAGTGGCAAGCACTGAGAGACAATTTGTGAGAAGCTAAAATTACTCTAGCATTGAGTAGGTGCAAGTGGTTCACAGTAAGGCCTATAGGCCTACAGAGGTCTAGTCCCCTTAGGTTATTTGAAACTGACACTTGGGGCTGTCTTCCAAGACAGACCTCACCCTTAAGAGAAAGTCCTGGGAATGAAAACAAAATTGAGCAGGTTAAGGACAAACAAGATAAAGAAAAGAGAAGGTCCAAATAGAAGTGTCAGAGCAGAACAGAGCCAGGAAATCTCAGAAAGCCGTCTACCATTCTTTTTAACGATGCACAAAAACAATAAAAGAGAACTCTGAAGTTAGAAGAACTAAGCCTCCTCCTAAAAGTTCAAGAAAACTATTTTCATATAAAGAAACAAGTCAAAGTATTGAGGTTGAATATCATACAAAGTTACAATAAGAAAAAAGAAACAGGAAAATAGTTAAACTCAGAAGCAAGGGAGAGGGGGGAAATGGGAGTTGTTCAATGGATATAAAGTTTCCATTATGCAACATGAATAAGTCCTAGAGATCTGTTGTACAACATAGTGCCTCCAGTTAACAATATTGTATTGTACACTTAAAAATTTTTTAACAGGGCAGATCTCATGTTAAGTGTACTTACCATACCACACACAAAAAGTAATAAATAAAAGAAAAAAGGGAATAAAATAACATCCTACAGACAATGAAAGCATGCGAGAGATGCTCACAGAAGAGATAAAAATGAGCTTCTATTTCAAAATGAACTTAAAAAATTATGTAAGACAGGAAAGAAAAAATATATATCAAAATTTAAAAAGCTCAGGAAAAAATGACAAAATTCAGGAAAGAATCCGAAATAAAAGGGAAAAATCATTTCAGGAATGAAGACTTAAGTTCAAGAAATATAAGAAAAAATAAACATAAAAGATAAAGTCTTAAGAAAAACAGAAGGTGAAAAGAAAAAAAAAATCAAAAAGAAGGAAGGGTGCATGCAAGCTTAAGTATAGTGTCTAGGGAAACATAGTAATAAAACAAAAAAGAAATTCAATTAAGCAGTTTCCAAAAAAATCAGGTTATTAGTTATTTTTTTGAAGGAAAGGAGCTATGTTTGGGAAAAGGCATACATGGAAGGGCTTCTAAGGTAGCTGGCAAAATTCTCTCCCTTCACCTGGAAGATGGTTACATGGGTGTCGGTCTCATAATTCACTAAATTACACATTTGTTTTCTCTTCTACATTTTATTTTACAGTAAAAAAAGGAATTTAGGAAAATCAAAAACCACAGATACTAATTTAAAACTACTTCTACATATCAATGGAAAACAGTAACAAAAAGCTTTTGGAATAATCTTCAAACCAACGTAATAGAATTATGCGGCAAACCGAGAGACCAATTTTCCCACAATATTTCGTCCTTATATTTGGCAAACAGGATGATGAATTAAAAGTCTACTATCTTAAGGGCACCTGGGTGGCCCAATCCATTAAGCATCCGACTCTTGATTTCAGCTGAGGTGATGATCTCATGATTTGTGCAATAGAACCTTGTCTCTGGCTCTGCACTGACAGCACCAGAGCCTGTTTAAGGTTCTTTATCTCCCTCACTCTCTGCCCCTTCCCCTGCTCCTGCCTTCTCTCTGTCTCCCTCTCTCTCAAAACAAATAAACATTAGAAAAATATAAAACTCTATCTTATTATAAAGTACCTACCTGTTCTGTTTCTCGCATACTTTAAAACGTATTTGACACTTACTGATTCTTAGAATAAACTGCAATATTTAAAATGCATAAAAGATTTTTTTCAGTAGAGATACTCTAAAACTGCCAAGAAAATTCATCTTTGTGACAAATATGGTAGTCTTCAAAATAAATATAATTAAATTCAACAAGCACTTATCCAGCACATATTTTCTATGAGGTATTTACACTTTAGACTGAAGAGATAATTAACAACTATAATAGAAAGCTATATATAGTAAATGTTTTGAGAAAGGTACAAGGTACTGCAGGTTCGGAAGAAAAAAAGGGCATTTCACCTGCCCTATTGCATTAAAATTCTAACCACACCCTTCTCATATTCCTTCAATCTGTATTCTCCAGTATGGCAGAACGATCTTTCAAATACCAAAATCCCCCTTTAAAAACTCTTTACAAAGTACAGTACAGTACATAGGCAATTTAAATGCCTTACAAGGACAAGGTAGACAACAAGTGGGTGAAGCTGGTTTGATGTAAGACAACAAAGAATGACGGAAACTACCAGCAAGAAGGAAGCTACTCACAAGCTTTAGGCAATTACCACCATGTAGGAACATGAAGCCAATGTTGCTATAATGTTCAATTTTTTCAAGAGATGACAGAACTCTAGTCATTTCATGTGAAATGTACCAATATTTAAATGTTGGCAAATAATTCAAAATTAAAAAAAAAAAAATCAAACCAAACCAAAAAAACCCCACAAGCCAAACAAAAAAACAGCTGTAGGTAAAGTTTGCCAATTCTGCCTTCAGAAATGTGCCTGATATTAATATTCCAGTAGCTGGCTCCTGAGTGTCCTCAGAACTGAAAAAAGACTGTCTTCCTAATTCAAAGCAAAGGGAACAACTTTCTCTCTTATAAAGTTTTTCTCTTAAAATTTTTGGCCCTGCTACCATTAGTATGCTAGCAAAAGCCAGCAGTTGACAAAACACAAGAAAAAAATAGAAAAGTAACATTTATTTGATAGTCACCTCAAAGTTGCTTAACCAATTTTTGGTTGTTATTGTTTTTATAACAGTTATGTTCATGGTCACCATTTTACACTACATACAGTTATATGGTCAAATTTTCTATTGCTAAAACTGTTTCTAGATTATATGATACAATCAAATGTATCCATGTATTTTTTGTTCTTTAACAAAAGAACACCGTGAGACTCCAGAAAACCATTGGCCTAGTAAGCTCCCTGAAAAATCTGGCTCCTGTGTGGCACTACTGTGTGCCACTATGTTCTTTCACTCCTTTCGGTTTTTAGATGAATTTAAGGCTCTCTACCCCATTTGTTAGAACTGCTCAGAGTCAGTAAAGCCTTAGTAGTAGTAGTCAGAAGGGACTTCCTTGAATTACTTTTTTTCCCATCCTGCTTGCTTAGCATCCTATATAGAACCCTATTATAGAACTTACTTGCTATTTATGACTTTTGTAGAGATCCATGATATACATATATAACTGAAACAAAGTGAAATCATACTTTTACACTTAACCACATATAACACACTGAAATTTTCTATTCAATTTTTTATTTAAAAAATATTTTTAATGTTTATTTATTTTTGAGAGAAAGACAGAGCATGAGTGGGGGAGGAGCAGAGAGAGAGGGAGACACAGAATCCAAAGCAGGCTCCAGGCTCTGAGCTGTCAGCACAGAGCCTGACACGGGGCTTGAACCCACAAGCTGTAAGATCATGACCTGAGCAGAAGTCAGATGCTCAACTTACCGAGCCACCCAGGTACCTCTTCTATTCAATCTTTTAAAAGAAATGCTGATTACAATTTACCACATAGGTTCTATCATCCACTTAAGAAATACTGCACTAGAATATAAATCCTTGCAAGCAGCACTCAATACATTCATTTTTATGCTGTAGTACAGACCACTTAGTAAGCAAATATTTAAATAAAAGAATAAATATAGCAGCACCCTGTACTAGAAAAGTCAAAGAGCAAGGCAGACCCATCAGCCAACAAACTTCTATATATACAACCTCTGACAAATGACTTAACCTCCTTGAATCCCAAGGGGTTAACACCATTTACTTAACTCATTATAACAATAAAGTAGTAGCACTGCTGCCACAGATTAGGCATTCTATAAATTAGGCATCAAATGAGGGAAGATGGTCTGGAAATATCAGTTTCTTCCCCCTACCATGTATTTTCCCCTACTCCTTCCAGGAGACAAATCAAGATTCAAGTGTCTCATCCTGGCAAATACCCATTTCTTAAAGACTTCAGGTCACAGTACAAAGAGTATGCATTTTGAAAATTTTAACGATTTGGTTTCAAATACCTAGCAATGCATTTACATAACTTCTCATTATCTTTCTCTATCAATAAGAATAAAATACTTCCTGTAGGGTTAAGAGGAATTAATACATATTATACTCTATATATCATATAACTACATGTCCAGTATAATACCATGCCAGAATATAGTAGGTGATCAATAAAAGATAGTGATTATTGCTAGGACTACTACTGAATGTTGTTCAATCAGCATACAACAGGTAGCATTTAAACTGAACTTTTAAGGATGGAGGAGCTGGACAAAGGCGTGGGACAAAAAAAGGAACAGCAAAATCTTAACTTACAAGAAATCTCTTCTTTTTCTGTTATTTCCTCTTTTAAGATAAAGAAACAAACCATAAGGATGTAAGTTTATCAATTTCCTCAATTCTCTACCTCTAAGGTTATGAATAAAACTCAAAAGTACTATGTTAACTCTGTCTCAAAATTCTAACTTAAGGGGCGCCTGGGTGGCTCAATTGGTTAAGCCTCTGACTTCAGCTCAGGTCATGATCTCGTGGTTCGTAAGTTCAAGCCCCACATCGGGCTCTCTGCTCTCAGCACAGAGCCTGCTTCAAATCCTGTCTCCCTCTCTCTCTGCTCCTCTCCCATTCTCTCTCTAAAAAACAAAAAATAAACATGAAAAAAATTCTAACTTAAATATTAAATTATGCTCAGTGGGCTGTAAAATATAGTGTGAAAGGTATAAATTTTTAAATACATTTTAGAAAAAATTTCAGTTAAGAGTTCAAAGTAAGAGCACTTTGTAGTTAACCTAGTTAACTAGAAAAAAATAACTAAAATGTTCATTCAAGAAGACTTTAAACAAAAATTTTATTGTCCAATAAAATTGACACTGTTTTATTAATAATATTCTCAATAACATTCCCAATGTTACAATGGCATCACTCTTCCACTAAGTATACAGTGTCTTCCCTCCAACAAAGTTCATCATCACTTTCAAAACTTTAATGTTTATTTTCTTCAACTGCATTTTCTTTTCCATAAATAAATAATTATAGCCTCTCACAAAGAGGAGAGCACAGGGTCTGTTCTTTTCCCAGTATGTTTTCCCCAATATATCTTTCAGACCACTTCTAAGTGGCAAAAACACCAAATAACTATTAAAGTACAATCAAGAAGCCAAGAATTTTCTGGGGCGCCTGGGTGGCTCAGTGGGTTAAGCACCCAATTGTTGATTTCAGCTCAGGCCATGATCTTTCAGTTTGTGGGTTCCAGCCTTGTCTTCAGCTCTGCTCAGACGGTGCAGAGCCTGCTTGGGATTCTCTCTCTCTGCCCCTCCCCTGTGTATGCACGTCTCTCAAAATAAATATTTAAAGAAAAAAAAAAGCCAAGAATTTTCTTATACAACCTGTAGACTTTATAGGATCTGAGGATAATTAATGGTAATTAAACTATCCTGGCAATTTAACAGGAATACATCTATTTGGGGAGAATCAAAGTAATTTTTTGTTATCTGTGTTGGTACAAAAGGCAGTTAACCTTTATGATAATAAGCATATCTTCTACATGACTACTTAAGTAAAGAGATTTATTTAGCCTTTTAGGCCATAGTAATATTATGTTTATAACTTTCAGTGAAACCAAGATCTATGTGAGGGGATAAATTCCATTTTACATTTATAACAGGCAGATTCTAGGAAAGTAGAATTCTCTTGCTCACCACTATATTCTTAGCACATAAATACAGTAGATGCTCAATAAATATCTATCCAACTTTAAATATTTATAGAAAAGCAAATTAGGTTGAGGGAAATAAAAAAATATATGAATCAAAATTAGGTTAAGGCTTTGAGCATGGGATATGCTTTGTAACTTGCTTTCAAAGAGTAGAGTATGGAAGGAAAGGGGGTGGAAACCTGGCAAACAAAGCCCTCAAAGAGTGATCAAGATTATCATCAATTTTATCATATTGTTATTATGTGCCCTTAGAGTAATGTGATGAGAATGGCACTTCACCTCTGTTGTCTTCCTCCCTAAAACCTATATGACTCCAGTCTAATCATTAAGAATCATTTATCCCCTCACATATTAGGCAAATCTCAACCGAGGGACATTCTCTAATATCTCTGACTAGTACTCCCGAAAACTGTCACAGTCATCAAAAACAAGAAAAGTTTGAGAATTTGCAATTCTGTAATAGAAAAAGAACACTAGGGAAAAACTAGTGAAATCTGAAGAAAGTGCGTAGTTCTTAGAAATGTAGCAATTTCGTTTCCTTAGTTATATAAGCAGTTCACAATAATGAAAACTGAGTGAGGTATACGCTGCGTACTACCTTGCAACTTTTCTGTAAATGTAAAACTATTCTAAAACAAAAAGGTTACTTAAATGAAAACAGAGTAAGGAAAATAAGGAATACAAGAATCAAAATCCCTTGGAAACAAATGATGATAAACCTTCTTTTCGTCCCTCTATGTTTGGTAGTAAGACAAAGATAGTATTCTCCTATAGTGGAAATAAAGTTATTAATAAACAATACTGTAGACATTGTACAAGTCTATAGTATTAATTATGAAGTTACATATAATCAAAGCAAATCCCTTTGAATTTTAGTTTCCCGAAGTATCATTCTTCATCCTCAACATTTCATTAACTCTGTGACAAAAATTCATAACATTTGCTGTCACTTCTATATTGAAGTGATTATCCCACATCTTTAATCTTTAGTCACTAAAGGTCATATTCCCCTTGCTTTCTCCCACGCATCTTACACTCAGCTAAACTCACCATCTTCTTGATGATGCTTCCCTTCCAAACTTCCCTTTCAAAGTTATTAATTTTTTTTCAGTAGATCTCTCTCCTTCCCATGCCTCCCATTCCCGCAGTTAATAATTACTATTAACACTGCTGTCAAATGAACCTTCCTCAATAAGGATTTTATTATATTCCTAGGTTCAAATGTCATCTCTTTTTTTTGTACTAAACCATATTTAAATTCAGAAGTGATACCTTTAAGGCCATCCATAATTGGTTATGTTTTTGTACCCTTCACTTGTAAAGATCTTTCCGTCCATCTTTCTACCTCATTCTGTAAGTCTTGCCTTTCCTTTATTCAGAAAATAATTCAATACTCACAAAGCATATCACATATACACAGGAAAATAAGACTCTTCTGGGTGGTCAAAGACTTTATAATTTTCTTAGGGTGATAAAACCTAAAAAGATGAGGGGTGCCTGGGTGGCTCAGTCAGTTAAGTGACTGACTTCGGCTCAGGTCATGATCTCATGGTCTGTGAGTTCGAGCTCCACATCAGGCTATGAGCTGACAGCTCAGAGCCTGGAGCCTGCTTCAGATTTTGTGTCCCCGCTCTCTCTCTGCCCCTCTCCGGCTCATGCTCTGCCTCGTTCTGTCTCTCAAAAATAAATAAATGTGAAAAAAAATAAAAAAAAAACAACCTAAAAAAATGACTAAAAAAGAACATTGGAGGGACACCTGGGTGGCTCAGCTCAGGATCTCACAATCTCACATTTTGTAAGATCCAGCCCTGCATCACACTCTGCGCACATAGTGGAGAGCCTACCTGGGATTCTCTCTCTTTTCTTCTCTCTCTCTCTCAAAATAAATAAATAAACATTAAAAAAAAAAAAAAAGAACATAGGAATCTTATTCAAAGCTGTATCCTTAGTTCCTATAACATGAAAAGGGCTCAAAAAGTGTTTTTTTAAATTTTTTCTTAATGTTTATTTATTTTTGAGACAGAGAGAGACAGAGCATGAATGGGGGAGGGTCAGAGAGAGAGGGAGACACAGAATCTGAAACAGGACCAGGCTCTGAGCTGTCAGCACAGTGCCCGACACAGGGCTTGAACTCAGGGACTGCGAGATCATGACCTGAGTCGAAGTCAGACGCTTAACCGACTGAGCCACCCAGGCGCCCCCCAAAAAGTATTTATTAAGTGAAAACAAGGCAGCATAGAATGCTACAGCCAAAAGAATTACATGCTATTCAAAAAGGTAAAGAATTTTCAGTTGGGGAGGTGAAGGCAGGTCTAAAATTCTATGATTCTAAGGCTCTCAGGGCAGTCGAGACTCAAGCCTGAGTATTTCTTCAGCGGTTAAGATGTGTGCAGGTATATTTCCAACAGAAAAATGCTACACCAGCAAAGATAAGTAAAATTGTTATACCACATTGAAGTAGTGAATAAAGAACAGTTCCTGAAGGTTAGTGGAAGATAAGATGGGATTAAACAAGGACCAAAGTTTGAAAAGCCCTGAGAAGAAATTTGGTATTCATACTTGACCTAAGGGTAACACAATTCATGTTTGACATGAGAGTGATACAATTTTCAGAAAGATTAACCCAATGGGAGTAACATGTTAAACTTTAGAAATCAAGAGCCTTATTTCTTTAAGAAGCCTCCCCTAACTACTTAAACCCTCTAGGTTCCTTCTCCTTTTAAGCCTTATACCACTTGCCTGCAGTATACAATTTAACTCCTAATTACATCTTCTCACACAGTAAATTCTTAAATTTTCACTGGTGTTAATCTAGTCTCTTCAATCAAAGAATAAGGATCAAATCAAAGGTCTCCATTTCTTCCTAAGAAATCAGCAAAGCATTAGGCCCTTAAAACTTTATTTTTGGAGGACTTTTTGCATTTATGTAAAACCTACTTACTAAAAAGACAACAATCTAAAAGTGACACACACACACACACACACACACACACACACACACACACACACACAATGATAGCTAAGCAATAAGCTACCATAAGAACAAGTCCTGTTTGGATGGCACTTCTTAAAGTTTCATTCAATAGATCCCATAACTAATAATGTCGTTATCTTACAGCATATGTTTTCAGTGCTTCCTGTTTTATATAGGCATTTCATCACCACATTTACTTTTCTTTCTCAACTAAGCATTGCTTTCAGTGGTCAGCACATAATAGTCATTTCTCAATCTCATTATCTTTTTGGCACTGAAGCCTTTCCAATCTTTTTATCTATTAACTTCATTGATTGAGAACCATTGTTATGGCATAATTAAATTCTAATAAATAGTGCTGCTATAACTTCTCTACATAATTCTTTTACACATTTTAAATGCTTCCTGTGGTTTAGCAATATTCAAGTAAAACTGATTCAAATAAAAACATATGTTACAGGAATAATTCAAATCCACCAAAGCATTCACAAAATGATGTTAGTATCCATGGACTACACTTAAATTCTAAAATTTTCCAAATTCTCCAAAAGTTTGGATTTTTAAATGTTCAACCTTTTGACCCTTTACTTTCATATATTCTCAAAATTAAATTTCACTCCTTAAAATCTGTTCATGTTAACATTCACGTTAAGCGTTCATACTTTTCCAAAAAGAGCTAAGAAAGTACACATACGAGTACTTATTTCATCCCTAACAAGTATTTTCACTCATAATTTATCAAACGAGTACTTATTTCATCCCTAAACAAGTATTTTCACTCATAATTTATCTATATCCTTTCAGGTCACATTTTTATATAAAAAGAAAAAAATAAGACTTTCTAAAACTCAAAAAGAAATATTCCAGAATGTGATTATTTCTGATTGCTTTAGAACCTGTCACTAATGGTTCTTAAATACAAACGATGTTTTTCCAGAGTTGGGAAACTCCATAATGTGCTATTCTATTCCCCACCACTCCTTCATTGGTACCTAACACTGCTGAGATTTTACAGATGAATCATCAAACAGCAGAGGAAGGCAAAAACGTCAATATATACCCTACAAGGACTTCAAGGAAACAGAGATAAGTCTTACAATTCGGATGGAACAGAGATAGACGAGATAGACGTGAACAGTTCAGCTTTTTCCACTTCCTCATCTCAGAAAACACAAAAATAAATGTGGATGCACGATTACAAAGCCCCTGCCTACCAGTGAAGCCACAGACCTTGTGGCGCTAGGGCACTCTATTACAGTCAGCCGGCCACGTGGCTGTCACAATCAGAAGGAAGACAGGAGAAACAGCACAAACTAACCTGGAAATAAATAACCGCCCTCCGCCTCGGAGTTGGGGTAGAAGAAAGACCGTGCCGTTTTTTTGCACGCTAAGACTTTTTTCCTGTAAGGTGAAAACGGAGTACAGGGGCTGCTTTTAAGGAGACTTTAAAGCAGAAATCAGGTCCAAGAAGACCCCGAGAGTGGTACCCCATTGAATTCGCTACTCTCACTCCCGCGAGCTAAGGTGGAAACAGGCATTCTGCAAAGGGGTAAAAGGGGCGGAGTTGAGTAAGAGTGGAGGATGAAGGACTACTCACAGGGGCCTCCTTCCCCTGACTGCCCCCGTCCTCCGGGGTTTTCAGACTCGCCGCTGCTTTGGTGGGGCGAACCCAGAAGGCTGAAGAGCCTCGCACAGGCCCTCAGTACCTCTCACCCACCCCACCCCCCTCCCCGACAAAAGATACAAGGACAGAGATAACCACGGGCCCCAGAGAAGCAGCCAAAAGGAAGTGTCCATATTGCAGCGCTGAAAACCCTAGAACTCCCACCCCACCAAGACAGCCTCCTCGAGAGGCCCCCAGGGCGCCCGCTGGAGGAGGGGCCAGAGTGCCGGGGTCGGCCACCCCTACATCCGGGACCCGCCCCTGTCCCCCGAACGCCCGGCAATCCTGGGGCTTGAAGTTCACTCCAGGCAGCGTCAGGCGCCTCCCTGGGCACTACTTGGCTGGGCCCAGCCAGTCCGTCTGGGGCCGGACCAGGACTCCACGCCCGGCACGTCTCGTTCCACTTCGAGGCGGGGGAGGGGGCGCCGCACACACTCCCGAGGGGCTTGGGGCACTTCCTCTAACAGCAGATGCGCCCTGAGTTGAGCCCTAAGCGTGCCCGGGGCCACCTCCGAACCTTCCCGGAGAGCCGGCACCCCTCGCAGCGGTTTCCGCCAGACGACACCCGTTCCCAGGCGGTCATTACCTCTCACGAAAAACTCCTAACTCGAACCTCCTAACACGACCCTCATGGAGCCGCGCTCCCCTCGGTTCGACACCCCCCGGGAACCCACACAGGACTCAAGCCGCGCGCAGAGGAGAACCCCGTGCCGGCGCCAATTCCTCACAGGACAAAAATGTCCGGGCGCGTCACGGGACAGCCGCCTCCGCGCCCCACGCCGGGAGCCGGCCGCACGCGCTGCCTCCGCGCCCGGGAGCTGTGCCGCGGGCCGGGGCGGGGAGCGCGGACGCCCAGCAGCGCCCGCCCAGGAGGGCGCTACTCCGCGGGAACTCACCGTCTGCTCTGCAGCCGCAGCGGGGAGGCAAGGAACGGGCAGGGGAAGACACAATATGGCAGAGCACCACAGCTGCTCCCGGCGGCTTCCAGCAGCCGCCTCCGGGAAGACGCGGCAAAGAGCAGGCAGCGGCAGCTGCGGTGGCGGCCGCGGCAGCACCACATCCCCCTCCCGTTCGCTTCCTCCCCCTCCCTGCACCCTCCCCCGCTGCCATGGCAACGCGGCGCCAAGGAGATTAGCCCCGCCCTTCCCTCCGGTCCCCGCCTCTCGCGACCCCCTCCGGAGGGGGCTCGGCCCGCCTCCCGGTATCTCCTCCCACCTCCTACCTAAGGGCGGGCCCCGGACCTCGCAGGCCGTGCTGAACTGCGGGTGGGAAGGAAGGGAGATGCAGTGTCCGGAAGGGCGGGGTTCGCACGGAAGGCAGGGCGGAGACGTGGTGGGCCAGTGCCGGTTTCGGGCTGAGGAGGGGCTGGGAAGGCGGGAAAAATGGAAAGGCCTCGCCTGTCCCGGCAGAACCTATAGGAGTGTGGCGGAGCGCGGCGCGGCCGCTGAGTGGCCAAGAAGGCGCGGGGGCGGGGCTAGGGTGGCCTTCCTGGCTGGTCGGCTGGAGAAGCCTGTGATGGGACTGCAGCGACGACCCCCAACAGCCCGAGCTTCTGTGGGTTTCCCCAAGAGCTTTCCGCCATGGGTCGGGCTTTGAAAGCGCTGTAGGAAGCGGTAAAGCATTAATATGAACTTAAAGTGATATCACACTCGCTTCACTGAAATTTTAAGTGGAAACTGAGCTCAGCGTGTTTGTGGTGAAAAAAAGGACTTTGGAATCAGATCCAAAATTTAATAACATCGCATTTCCTGAGCCCTCATTAAGTGCTAGGGACTGAGGTAAGTTCTTTACATGCATTGTCATAACCATAATGCTAAGATAATGTTGCCAAATAAAATATACAGGAGTGCCCAAAGTCAGAATTTCAGGTAAATGTAGAATAATTTTTTAATAAAAGAATGTTCCATTTGGGAACTTCCTGATTTTTGTTTTGTTTTTTGCTAAATTTACAAACCCTGCCCTAACTCTTAGAAATTCCCACTTTACAGAGAAGGAAGCCAAGGCTTAGAAAAATAATCTGACAGAAATAAGAGGCAGAACTAAGGCTCCATTTTACTAAAATTATGATCCTGATCACTAAATTTCTAAATATCTTTATCCACATCTTTAAAAAGTAGAGTAGTGATACCTATATCACAAATGTGCTGAACGGATTAAAAGTAAACGTGTGTGAAAGAGACCTGCACAGGGACTGATGCATACAAGGTTCATTTTTTTTTTTTTCCTGAACAGTGAATGTTAACTGGATATTCACTGTGTGCGGGCTGTGAGTCAAGTGAGCTGAGCATGAAACAAGCTGCCTACTGACAATAAAGCAAGTCAAGCTCGGGGGATGACAGAGACACAGAATTAATTATAGGCATCATTCCACAGATGAAAATACTGTGTCTATATGATTTGTCCAAAATCCTCTGCTAGTTCCATTTGTTTCTCATTACACTGTCTGAAAGGCCTCATAACTGCACTTAGATTAAGCGGCCACAAGCCAAATGTACTATATGCTTTATAGAAGCAAGAGTTGCTTCATTTTCTCCCTTCAGAGCGATCACTGTTGCCCCCTCATGTGGACAAATTGAAGGAAGTTCCTGGAGGAAGAATGCAGTAGAACGGGAACAAAGAAGGAAGGGAAGATTAAGAGGAGGTAGCTTCTGGAAAGCCATAGTCTCCTCATACTTTTGTCTTGTTTTATATCTGCTGACCATGGT
This sequence comes from Panthera tigris, assembly GCF_018350195.1. Classification (NCBI taxonomy): domain Eukaryota; kingdom Metazoa; phylum Chordata; class Mammalia; order Carnivora; family Felidae; genus Panthera; species Panthera tigris. The sequence goes on along the minus strand of NC_056662.1, from coordinate 67,142,490 downwards.
GATCACTAATATAATATGGGTCTTCATCTCCCTACAGATTATTGTAATAGTATCTTATTTGATATATTGAACTTTAGTTTCTAGTTTTCCTTCTCATCTATTTTAAACTCAGGTGACCAAACAGTCCTCCTCAACTCTAGAAGAATCACAGAATTTGAGAGTTGGCATTAATACATACTTTCAAGACATGTCATCTAGGAGCGCAGTTTATCATAGATACAATAACAAATCCAGAACAGCTATGTAACTTGTACAAGGTCAAATAATGAAAATACTGCATTGGCATCCACTAACATCTCTCTGCTGGTCCTGTCTATGACTGATTCAGTAGACAGGCTGGGCACATTTAAGTAATCTCTGCAGGTAAGGCTCAGGTCTCTTAGGAAGTCTATCACACTTAGTTTAGAGTCCAGGGATACTTGTATACTTAAAGGCTATTTTAGAGGACTTTGAACACCTCTCAAGAAAAAGCTGTGATTAAAACTAATGATGATTCAGGGTGAGTAGCTTTACCCAGGAGTTTACAAGAGTAAAAAGGCTGTGAAACCAGAGCTTAACTCTTTAGGAAAAAGAGGATCCTGGCATTTAAGATCTCCTGTGAAGTTTGTATTGTTCATTCTCCAAAATACTTAAAAAAAAAATTTTTTTTTTTAGTTTATTTTGAGAGAGAGAAAGAGAGAACCAGTGGGGGAGGGGCAAAGAGAGAAGGGGACAGAAGATCAGAAGAGAGCTCTTTGCAGACAGCAGAGAGCCCAATGCAGGGCTCAAACTCACAGACCATGAGATCATGACCTAAGCCGAAGTCAGACAGTCAACCAACTGGGCCACCCAGGCACCCCTCTCCAAAATACTTTTGTACTTGAAACTTTACTGGAAGGCAAATACATTAGAGAACATATTGTTTGAAATGCCCTCATATTTAGACAGAAAAGTGATAGGAACTCAAATATACACATTTACATTTTAAATGCATTTATTATTGTATTACATATATTTAACAAAGACACTTTGATCATGACTTGATGATTCTAAAAATAAACAGTTTACCAGTAAAGAATGTAGACTTGAAGACCCTTGAAGTCAATGCCCATATCTTTTTCATTCTTATAGTCTAATTGCTTAGAACAGTTTTGGGACCGAGGTGATGGTCAATAATATTTGTTAACGGGGCACCCAGGTGGCTCAGTCAGTTGAGTGCGTGACTCTTGATCTTGCCTCAGGTCATGTGAGATCAAGTTTGTGAGATCAAGCCCCACATCAGGCTTTGTGCTGACAGCGTGGAACCTGCTTGGGATTCTGTCTCTCCCTCTCTCTCTGCCCCTCCCCTGCTTGCTTACTCTCATTCTCTTGCTCTCAAAGTAAATAAATATTTAAAAAATAATAATAATGTAGGGGTGCCTGGGTGGCTCAGTTGGGTGTCCAACTTCAGCTCAGGTCATGATCTCATAGCCCATGAGTTGGAGCCCCACATTGGCCTTTGTCTGACAGCTCAGAGCCTGGAGCCTGCTTTGGATTCTTGTGTCTCCTTCTCTCTCTGCCCCTCCCTGACTCATGCTCTGTCTCTCTCTCTCTCTCCCCCCTTCAAAAGTAAATAAATATTTAAAAAGTTAAAAAAAATAATAACGTTTGTTGATACAAAAGTAACTTTTCTCAAATCACAAGATACCAGGACTAAGATACAACAGCCCTATAAGTACTGGTCTGTTACTTGGGGCTAAAAAGATAGAATTGCAGATGACAGTCTAGTTTTGTTTTGTTTTTTACTTTGAGGATCTTTTTCAATGTACCTCTAAGAACAACTAGATATATTTAACAGTACCTACATTTCTGTAAGTCCTGGTATTGGCAATAATTTGGACCAATCCTTCTACTAACGACACTGGAAGAACTTAACAAAATATTAAAATTATCAGCTCAGGGGCGCCTGGGTGGCTCAGTCGGTTAAGCGTCTGACTTCAGCTCAGGTCACGATCTCGCGGTCTGTGGGTTCGAGCCCCGCGTCGGGCTCTGTGCTGACTGACGGCTCAGAGCCTGGAGCCTGCTTCCGATTCTGTGTCTCCCTCTCTCTCTGCCCCTCCCCGTTCATGCTCTGTCTCTCTCTGTCTCAAAAATAAATAAAAACGTTAAAAAAATTAAAAAAAAATTATCAGCTCAAAGGTATTAGAGAGCTAACAAGATAGAAATTACCAACCCAAGATCTGAGGGTTGCTGAGAGTATGAATAGGAATGGGGGATAGTGATTAGAGATCAGAATGTTCAAAGGGGGAAGGAGGATGACTTGGTTGAACTTGCTTTAGACAGGGAATCCAAATGGCTACATCCTAGATGTAAAGGGTCAACATCTCCATTTCAAATCATCTCAACCCTAAGATTGAATTAGGGTAGTTCCTTTAAGTCAATTCCCCCAAAACCCTTGGCAGAAGCAAACTGAAATTTTCTTTGGAGTAAAGTAATATTATTCTATGCCTCAAATCATTTGTATAATTTTCCAAAAACTATGTCTAGTACACAATCAAAAATAATCAGTCACACAAAGAAATAAGAAAAACAACAGAAACAACAAATAACAAAAAATGGAACTAAAGGGGTTCAGAGAGTGAAATTATCAGACTTAGATTTAAAAATAGCAATGCTTTCAGGGAGCCTAGGTGGCTCAGTCAGTTAAGCATCCGACTTCGGCTCAGGTCATGATTTCACTGTGGGTTCGAGCCCCACATCCTGCTCTGTGCTGACAGCTCACAGCCTGGAGCCTGCTTTAGATTCTGTGTCTCCCTCTCTGCCCCTCCTCTGCTTGAGCTCTGTCTCTCTGTCTCTCAAAAATAAAATAAAAATAAAATAAAATAAAATAAATAAAAATAACAATGATTTCTATGTATAAGTAAATAGAACAAGATTAAAATTTAGACAGATAACTAGAAACTTGAAAATAAGAATCAGATGAAAATTTTAGAACCAAAAAATTCACTAACTGAAAATAAGGACTATTGGCTATAACAGCCATAACTGAAAATAAGGACTGATGGCTATAACAGCATATTAGACACAGATGAAGATAGAATTTGTGAACTAGATGATAAGTGAGAAGAAATTATGCAAAATGAGTCAGAAGAAAAAGGGTGGAAAATATAGAACACAGGGAAGGCACATAGAAGATACAATGATAAAGTTTAATATGCACATAGATGGAATTCCAGAATGAAATGAAAGACAGTATTGGGCAGAAATAATATGTGAATTAATGAACCCCTGGAGGATTCATGTATATATACATATATATATTTCTAATCCATACAGTTGACACATCAATACGTCATGAAAAAATTGCTAAAACCCAAGACAAAGAGAAAAATATTAAGAATAACTAGAGAAAACAAGAGTTGATCTTTAAAGAAACAATAATCAGACTTACAACTGACTTTATAACAGAATAGTTTGAAGCCAAAAAATGATGGCTCAATAACTTAAAAAATTTTTTTTGTTAACGTTTATTTATATTGAAAACAGAGAGAGACGGAGCATGAGCATGGGAGGGGCAGAGAGGAGGGGAGGCATAGAATCCCAAGCAGGCTCCGGGCTCTGAGCTGTTAGCACAGAGCCCAATGCCAGACTTGAACTCAGAAACCACGAGATCAATACCTGAGCCGAAGTCAGATGCTTAACCGACTGAGCCACCCAGGCGCCCCATGGCTCAATAACTTTAAAAGATTAAAAGCAAATATTTTAAGAATGAAGGTGAAATTAATACATTTTTAGTCACTGGGGCACCTGGGTGGCTCAGTTGGTTAAGTGTCTGACTTTGGCTCAGGTCATGATCTAGTGGTTTGTGAGTTTGAGCCCCGCGTCGGGCTCTGGGCTGATGGCTCAGAGCCTGGAGCCTGCTTCCGATTCTGTGTCTCCCTCTCTCTCTGCCCCTCCCCCGTTCATGCTCTGTGTCTCTCTGTCTCAAAAATAAATAAAACGTTAAAAAAAAAAATTTAAAAGGGGGAAGAAGGGAATGGAGAATCAAAAGTAATTATCCTAAATGCAAGATAGGAAAAATAAAAGGGCATACAATAGATAAGACAAAAATAGAAAGTACTGGGGCGCCTGGGTGGCTCAGTAGGTTGGGCGTCCAACTTCAGCTCAGGTCATGATCTCACAGTTCGTGAGTTCGAGCCCCGCGTCGGGCTCTGTGCTGACAGCTCAGAGCCCGGAGCCTGCTTCACATTCTGTGTCTCCCTCTCTCTCTGCCCTTTCCCTGCTCATGCTGTGTCTCTCTCTGTCTCAAAAATAAATAAACATTTAAAAAAAAAAAAAAAAAGAAAGTACTTAATAAGATGATAGACTTAAACCCAAATATATCACTGATTACATTAAGTAAAAAATCCTAATTTAATGAAAAAAATTGTTTTAGTTGCCTATTGCTATTTAACAATCTACCCCTAATTTAGTAACTTTAAACTATGACCATTTTATTATATATCATGATTCCGTGGGTCAGGAATTTGGGTAGGATCCAAAGGGAATGGCTCATCTCATCTCTGGGTGATGTCTGCTGGGGCTGAAACATCCCAGATAGCTGCTTCACTCTCATGGCTGGCACCTCAGCTAGGATGGCTCCAATAGCTGGAGATTAGCTGGACCAGCTTTACTGAGCTCATATGTATGGGGCCTTGGTTCTCACTGTTAATTGAATTCTTTGGTTTTTGTGTAAGTAGTTCCATGACTTCTTCCTCTCCACATAGTCTCTCCAGGGGAATAGGCAAACTTCTTATGCACAAGCTTGAGTCTTCCAGAAGGATTAGACTTGGAACGAGCATATTGTCACTTCTGCCACATTCTTTTGAATAAAGCAAATTATAAGCCAATCCCAGAGTCAAGGGGAGGGAACTACAGAAGAATGTAAGTATTAGTAGCTGTTGATAAATCTGGGGCCACCAGTTGATGTAACGAGCTAGCATAGATTGTCATACTGGACAAAAAAATCAAAAACTACATGCTGTTTACAAAGGATATATCTAGAATATAAAAATGCAGAAAGGTTGAAAGAAAAGGGATAGAAACAAACTAAACCATACAATACTTGAAAGAAAACTTGAATAGCTATATTAATATCAGATTTAAGTAGACTATAACACAAAAAGCAATAATAGAGATAAAGGGAGACTTCATAATGATAATGATTTAATTTGCCAAGAAGATTTTTAAAAATCTAAGTTATATTCCCCTAATAACATAATGTCATAGCACATACAGCAATAATTACAGAACTATAAGGAAGAATAAAAAGGTCAACAGTTTTAGTGGGAGATGTTAACATATTCAGCTGCTGATAAAATAGACAAAAAATTCAGTGAGAACATATGTTTGAACAATACTATTAGCAAAGTTGAGTACAAAAGCATATTGAGTATATTTCTGTAGTCTTTTACATCTTAATAAATTTATCAGTTTATATTATTTCTCTTTTGGCTCATGAAGCTGGAAGGGGTATCTGAGGATCCTGAGCCTTCAGGGTGTTTAGAACCTATCCCTGTGTTAGAGATATATTTACCATTGTGTACCTTTACGTCTGTATTAAGTTCTTGCTATGTACCAGGCCCTGTACCTAGCATAGAGATGAAAGCTATAGTTATAACTATAGACAAGCAAATCAGAAAATGTAATGTGGCATTAAAAGTGCAGTGATAGAGTTTTACATAAGGAGCAATGGGAACCAAGTCCTAATTCAGCCACAGGCGATAATGCCTGAGCAAAATGTGCAGAAAGAAAAATACATGGAGAAGTGGCAGTGTTGGGGTGGGGAGTGGAACCACACCTCGTAAACCCTCAGTTGTGTGAGAGCATGACTGTTCATGTCAGAGAACTATCTGTCATTTGGAATGTCTGGAGTATAAAAGGTTGCTCGACTTAGGGGTTATCTGGTTGCAAGAAACAGAAACTCATACCAGCTGGCTAAAGTAAAGGAGGAACAAATATAAAAATAGGCAGGGATTATATGAGACAAAACTGTGGGAAGCACAGCCAACATTACAAGAACTTTCTTTCACCCTTTCTCATCTTCTGGTCTCTAGTCTGAGCTTTTCTTTGTATGTCTGCTTCATTTCCCCTGCAAACTGGCTTCTCTGCTTACTTGTCTGCCGGCACGTTATGATGGCTGCCCCAAATAGTGGCCCCAGCTCTTCATCTCTGGGCTCCACCCAGTTTGCCCAACTTTCCTGCTTAGCAACTCTTAGTTATTACTTAACTCAGTTTCCCAGTCCCAATTCCAAATTCCCAGGAGCTGTAATCTGACTGGCTCAGTTTCAACTTGCATGTAGATCAAGGGTCAGCAAACTTGTGGCCTTGGAGGTGGGGGAAGGGGCGGGTGGCAAATCTGGCCTGCCTTCCACTTTTGTAAATAAAGTTTTAACAGAACACAGCCACACACATTCATTTACATATTGTCTTTGGCTGCTTTGACATTACAGGGAAGAGTTGAGTAGCTGCAACAGAGAACCTATGGACCACAGAGCTGAAAATATTTACTATCTAGACCTTTAAGAGAAAGATTGCTGACCCCTGCATTTGATAGTTGGATGTGGAGACATACGGCTATGTAGAGGCTTAGGGAAAGACAGCTCTGGTCATCAAAGCTCTTCCCCCTCTGCAGAAAAAGGATAATGTGGGGAAAAGCCAGCTGAGGAAGTATTTTGAGAAAGGAAATGTTTGAAGTCTCTAACACAGGAAAGAAAATAATCAGTCTCAAGTATGTACTAAATTTTTCACACAAAGGGTGGAAGAGTGCAAGACAGTTACTCCTTAATCTGGAGAAGTTCATTAAGATGCTAAATTTAGAAGAGAATGTCACCATAACTACCTTTAAATAACTCACTTGTGGCAAATTTCCCAGACCATCCATAGTTAGCTCTTGCTAAGATGAACTGGCTGAGGCACAATGTTCACTGTATGTAGAAAGATATTTAAATGTGTGTCCAAAAAGTTAAATATTTACCTTTCAAAAGAGAGACAGAAGAGAAGCACTGAGAGAATGAGACAGATATTTAGAAAGACAAAGTCAGGCAGACTAAAACTTGGGGAGTAGGAGAAGATGAAATCTAGAATTTACCATTTTGGTAAAATTAAAATCATACTGAGGAAAATAAGCAAGGAGTCTTTTTGGTTGAGTAGAATTTTTAAAGCTCTAGAGATCATTTTGGTCCTTGCTATATTCAGGCCCAGCATACTGGCAGCATTGGCACCACCAGGAGTTAGAAATGCAGAATCCCTGGCCCTACCCCAGACTCACTGAATAAGAATCTGCATTTTTTTTATGTTTATTTTTATTTTTTAGAGAGAGAGAGAGTGGGTGTGTGTATGTGAGAGAGACAGAGAGAGCAGGGGAGGGACAGAGAGAGAGGGAGACAGAATCTGAAGCAGGCTTCAGGCTCTGAGCTGTCAGCCCAGAGCTCACCGTGGGGCTGGAACTTAGAAACCACAAGATCATGACCTGAGCCGAAGTTAGAGGCTTGACTGACTGAACCACCCGGGCACCCCAGACTCTGCATTTTTAAAGATCCCGAAGTGGTTCATATACACATTAAAGTATAAGAAACAATTAGAATGGCAGTTTCAGACAACTCAAAGTAGAACCGTGGGGTTTTGTTTTATTTGAATGAAATCTTAACATGAAACCCAACTCTATAAAATAGATCAGAGTGAGCCTATTCTGGTTGAAAATGGGCTGATGGGGACTCAGTGAGTCTCAGTGAGTGAGTGAGTGACTCACTGAGTGAGTCTCAGTGGCTCAGTTGGTTAAGCATCTGCCTCTTGTTATTGACTCACGATCTCGTCGTGAGTTCAAGCCCTGCATCAGGCTCTGTGCTGACAGCTTAGAGCTGGAGCCTGCTTGGGATTCTCTCTCCCTCTCTCTCTGCCCTTACCCCACTCGCACTCTCTCTCAAAATAAATAAATAAACTTAAAAAAGAAAAAAGAAAAGAAAATGGGCTGATGCTGATAAACAGAGAAGTACTGGAAAAGCCCAGGCATTTTCATCCAGCGTTCCTCTGGGAACACAGTTTGAAAACCACTGATCTAGTGGAAGGAGCAGAAGTACTATCAGAACCTTTAGGGCCAGGCTCTGCCAAACTTCCAGGCTCTCTTTAACTTCTACCTCATTGAGAACTTCTACAATGAATCCCTGATAGTGATAGGATATGTCTTGCCTTGAGAGAGTTGAAATTTTTAAAGACCTGGAAATCCTTAGTCTAGATCCCTTACCTCAAAGATGGGGAAACTAAGGCTTAGAATGTGACCAATGAAACTCAGTTAAAACATAGGCATATTAAAAACTATACTGATCACTAACAAAAGAGGCTGCTATAGATTGTTATATCCCCCTTAATGCCCAGTATGGTGGTATTAGGATGTGGGACTTTGGGATATGATTAGGTTGTGATAGTGAAGCCCAATGGAATAGGATTAGTGCCTTTACAAAAGAGAGGTCACCAGACTTCCTTACCCCTTCCATCATGGGAAGTTACAGTGAGAAGATGGGTGACTACGAACCAGGAATTGGGTTCTCACAAGACACCAAAGGGTGGAACTTCCCAGCCTCTACAATCGTAAGAAATAGGTATTTGTTATTTACAAGCCATGTAGCCTTTGGTATTTTGTTACAACAGCCCGAATAGACTAAGATAGAGGAAACCCTAAAGCTTTAATAATTCTTAGGGACAAAATAGTGCTACAATTCCATACCCCTTCTCTGGTCCCTCCCTACATAACAGTCAAGTAGACAGTTTGTACAGTTTTTAAAAGCTCTAGTCTAGACTTGGGTTAGAATCCTGGCTCTGCTACTAACTAGCCCAGGCAAAATATTTCAACATTTTCTTAACCTCTCCATGTCTAAAATGAAAAAAGTAATTCCAGCCTCAGAGGGGTGCTGTGAGGCCAATGTATGTGAAACAATTTAGTGCATGGCCTGGTGAATAAGTGCTCAGTAAATGCTAGCTGCTGTTAATGTTATTTTTTAAATGAACAGCATCTAAAAAGTCAACCTACTTCAATTTTTGAAATTGCCCAAAAGGATTGCACAAGAGAAGCTAGAGAAGCCTGTTTCCTTCTCCACTGCTAAAAGAATAAAACAAATGATATCCGTAGCAATAGGCCATTTAGCAAATAGAGTTTATTCAAAATTAAACACTACAGTTGTGAAACTGACTTCTGATAAATAAGGTAAATGTTTAGGGAAGGCAGTATTAAGGAGATTCCAAATTATTTTATAGCAAATACAAATTTTTGTTCTACAGTAGTATTGCATTTAGAGTCAGGCATTTTTAGTAACTATGGTCAATTGCTTCACTCTTTTTGATTGTGCAAGCCCCAAACCTTGGAGTCACCTTTGGCTCCCTTTGTTCCTACCTTTAAAATATGGCTAGGAGCGCCTGGGTGGCTCAGTCGATTAAGTGTGTGACTCTTGATCTCGGCTTAGGTTATGATCTCATGGGGTTCGTGAGTTTGAGCCCCACAGTGGGTTCTGAGCTGACAGCATGGAGCCTGCTTGGAATTCTCTGTCTCCTTCTCTCTCTGCCCCTCCCCTGCTCATGCTTGGTCTGTCTCTCTCTCTTTCAAAAATAAATAAACATTAAAAAAATAAAATATGGGGGCACCTGGGTGGCTCAGTTGAATGTCCAACTTTGGCTGAGGTTATGATCTCACAGTTGGTGATTTCGAGCCCCGCGTTGGGCCCTTTGCTGACAGCTCGGAGCCTGGAGCCTGCTTCGGATTCTGTGTCTCCTTCTCTCTCTGCCCCTCCCCAGCTGGCATTCTCTCTCCCTCTCTGTCTCAAAAAGAAATAAACGTTAAAAAATACAAATTAAAAAAAATTAAAAAATAAAAAATATGTCTAGAATCTGACTCCTTCTCCCCACATCTACTGCCACCACCCTGCTCAAAGCCAGGGTCCTGTCTCTCACCTAAATGACTTTAATATTTCCTAATTCCCTGCTTCTCCTCCTTCCCCCAGGCAGTATTTCCTTACCACAGCAGCCGGGATTGATCTTAAAATCTGTCGGTTCATCTTACTCCTCATCTCAAAACTCTTGAATGGCTTCCCCATTTCACTCAAAGCAACACCAAAGTCCTTATAATAACCCACAGCATTTTATAAGATCTAACCCCACCACCACCATCACTGGCCTCCCTGCTCTTTCTTAACAGTGCCAGGCACACCCAGCCCTGTGACCTTTGCTTTCTGCCTGGAATGTTCATCCAGATATCTGCTTAGCTAACTCTCTCACTTCCTTTAAGTCTATGCTTAAATTTACTTTCACAATGAGGCTTGCTTTGACCTCCTTATTTAATACTGCAAATTACCCCCAATCATGTCCCAAGAATCCTAATCCCCTTTCCCTATTGTATTTTATCTTTCCCATAGCAATCATTGCCTTTTAACACACTAGGTAGCTTATTTATTATGTTTTGGTTAAATCTGTCCCCCTGACCAGAATGTATACTTCACAGGAATAGCAGTCTTTCTTTTGTTCTCTGCTGTATGCTAAGCATCTAGAACACTGCCTGGCATATATCTCAAAAGATATTTGTCAATTGATTAGTTTTGTGGTTGCTAGTTGTATGTGTGTTTGTTACACACTCTTATTTGGACAAAGATTAAACAAATTCACAGTAATTTAACAAAGCCAATGATTACATGAGTTGGGGGTTTTCCATTTTCTTTGTACTTCTCTTTGCTTCAATTTCTTCTTCGTGCTATGCTAAAACCCCCAAATGTCCTAAATACAACTCTACTTTAAGCTGATGTGTACATTTCCTCAGCTAAGAGTCAATGCTGCCCATGTTGCCATTCCCCATCCCCTGCTAGTCCTCAGCCATACCCAATCTGTTCACAGAGCACAACTTTTATGTCTAACTAGCCATTATTTTTAGGACTGCCTGGTCTTACAAACTGGCTAAGAGACACTCCTCAGGTTGTAGTTCAAGTTGGGACTAATGCAGTAAAGGGAAGAATAGTACTGATGCACAGAAGATTTGGGAGTTGGCTTCATGGAAAATGATGAATCTTTGTTACTCTTCCCACCATGGAACAAGAAAAAGAAGACAAATTAGAGGAGGGCATTAATAAAGTTGTGTGCTATTCACTGTGGTTTATAAAATCTTCCCTTGGCTCCTTTACAAAATCTTCTGTAGAATCTACATTGCCTATAAATATTTGATGGGTAGATTTTCTTTTGAAGGGATTGGAATATGTTCAGATTTTTTCTTCAAGGTTGACATGGGGCAACATTTTCGGTGTGGAGATGACAGTCTTCAGGGGTTGCCTATCTGCCATGGGTTAGGGTGATGAGCCATGCAAAGGGAGGTTGACTTCCTGCCCCTGACCAGGGCATAGCACATAGGTCCTGCCGCTAGCGAGAGGTGACCCTGGAAGCTGGTGGATGGTGAGTGCACACAGTCATGGAATGGGGCCCTGAGGTGCCTGTGAGCAGCTGCCCTCACCCTGAAAATATCCCTGTGCAAGGGATTTAAGTAGCAAATTAAACACACCAAGAAGAGTTGAGAGAAGAAAGACAACGGTTTTATATTTTAGTATCTTTTTAGCATTGCCCTGCATTGGCACTTTTTCTGCTTTTTGAACAAGGCACCATATTTTCATTTTTCACTGGACCCTGCAAATAATGTGGTCGGTCCTGTCTGTAGGCATTCTACTTCTTTTTTCCAAGTAACAGACTATAACATCTGAGTGGTGATGTGTCTTACATTAGTGAAAATAAGCCAATTTTTACAACACATAGTATTATTAATCTTCAGTTACCTTTGATGGGTTTAGCAAAGGGGAAGCAATTTTTTCCTATGCCCATAAGAATCACTCTATCATTAAATTCACTTTATAATATGATTTAAAATGAATAAGCAGGGAAGAAAATTTAGTACTTGTCAGTAAAATTCCATTTTAAATTGCAGTAATTTCTTTTCTGGATGTTCTTGATATCCAGCAATCATGATATAAAATGTTGCTTATGTATAGATATTATATTACATAGGATAATTTATTTTCAGTTCAGAGCCAGTCAAGTCGACTAAGAATAAAATAAGCATTAAAAATAATTGAAACTTTGAAATATGCATTTCTTACTCATATGATTGCTATCTCTTCTCATGTTAGGGAAGTGGTATTGCTTGGTAGAAAGAACTCAGAATTCTGAATTAGAAGAAGAAAATGGGCAAGTTATTTAATTTTTCTAGCTCCCAATTTTATCTTTATTAAAGAAAGACCTTCAACTAACTAGAAAATTCCCCAGTTTTCTTCCAAGCCTGGAGTTTAATGGTATTTGAATCATGCTTTAAACACATACACACATATTCTCTGTATTTTTCCTAATGAATACTACTACTATTAAAGCATCTTTAATAACTATGAGTCTTGGAACATGTTTGCACGAAAGGAATAGAAACCTACTGAATTACTCAAGTAAAAATTATTTTTTCCCTTTTGAGAAATTGTGTCTTATAGAACAAGAATGTATAAAATACACATATATCAATATGAAAAAATAACTATAAAGTAACCATCAGCCAGTCTAAGAAATAGAATATTTCCATACCTTAGAAGACCTTTGTTTTCCCCTCTCTGCAAACATCTCCCTCACTCCACTTTAGAGGTAACTGTCATACCGCTTTTTTGGAAATAATCATTTTTTTGTTATTCTTTATAGATTTTTCCATCTATATGGTTATCATTAAGAGTGTTATTTTTAAGGAGTTGCATTATAGGAGCACATGGGTGGCTCATTGGATTAAGCTTCTGACTCTAGGTTTTGGCTCAGGTCAACAAGATCTCACTGGTTTGTGGGATCAAGCACTGCCTCAGGCTCTGTGCTGAAAGCGCAGAGCCTGCTTGGAATTCGCTCTCTTCCTCTCTGCCTCTCCCCAACTTGTGCTCTCTCTCTCCCTCTCTCTTTCAAGATAAATAAATAAACATTAAAAAAAATCATTTAGGGGTGCCTGGGTGGCTCAGTCGGCTAAGCATCAGACTTCTGCTCAGGTCATGATTTCACAGCTGGTGCGTTCAAGCCCTGCATCAGGCTCTCTGCTGTCAGCACTAAGCCCACTTCAGTTCCTGTCTCCCTCTCTTTGTCTGCCCCTCCCCAGCTTGTGCTTTCTCTCTCTATCTCAAAAATAAGTAAAAATGAAAATTTTTAAAAATCATGTCAAAGAAGTTGCATTATAAAAATACTTTCGTAGTCCACAAAGGAACAGAGAACAACTAAGCCACAAGAAAGAGAGGAATCAATACATTTCAGGACTCTCAGTATCAAGATTTTAGAGATCTTTACTCTAGTGCTCTACCATTAATGTGCCTCAGCCACCAAAGTATTGAGATAGGAAACCTAACTGGTTGAAATGGCTTGTTTCTCCTTGGTCAGATGTCTACCTTTGATCCAATCACCTGTGGCTGGGAAGAATGCAAATGTGATAGAAATAGGACAGGCAGAAGTACCCAGGATTTGTTGAAAGGTTATGCATCGTTCAGGTAATAGCTAGATACAATGTATAATTCAGCTAGTGATGGTACCACTTTGAACAAGTCTGAACTACCATTGGATATATTTTCTCATAAGCAAATACTGCATTTCATATTTTTTTGAAAAATATCTTCAGATCTTAAAGAGAAAAAAACGACAACTTTAATTCAGTTAATCTGACAAATGAATTTTTCCTGTTATTTACTTCAGCATCTGTGTTACCATTTGATGGAGAAGTGTATTGAATATCACTCATTGCTGCTCTGCATTGGGCTTCTGCTCCAGCCACGCCCATATCATACTTTCCCAAACCAATTAAGAAAATCAAGTGCCACATGTTCAATAACAAATGTGATAGAATGAATGCATTCTTTTTATATTTACCACATTATTTAAAACATAAATTGTGTGTCAGAGATGCAGATCGTTGATTTCATCCATCCTCCCCTCTAAAACATTCTGACTTGTCTCCATCATAACAGAGCCTTTCTGGCCTATGTGTACTATGTGACTTCACCCCTGTCCCAGACTCAGGCAAGGAAGCTATGGGTAGATACTTGGCTGGCCCAAAAGGATGTACCCCATTGCACAGCTAGATCAATAAAAATTTCCTTTTTGGGGGTGCCTGGGTGGCTCAATTGGTTGAGTCTGACTTCATTCGGCTCAGGTCAAGATCTCAACGGTCTGTGGGTTTGAACCCTGTGTTGAGCTTTGTGCTGAGCCTGGAGTTGCTTTTATTCTGTGTGTGTGTGTGTGTGTGTGTGTGTGTGTGTGTGTGTGTGTGTCCTGCCCCTCCCCCACTCATGCTCTGTCTCTCTCTTTCTCTCAAAAATAAATGAACATTAAAAAAAATTTTTTTTAATTTCCTTTTTGAACATTTGAAAGAGGAGATAGAAACCTAGGGAATGGGCAGCTACCTCACTTTCATAGGGGAACTGAAGAAAGTGACTGCCCTGTTCTCACCCTTGCCTCCTTCTTGAATTCTGTGAGGTTATTAATTTTTATAGCATAGATCAAGAGTATAATAAACATGTGAACTAATATGAGTAGGTTACTTGAAATAAAACTTGCTCTAAAGCAAATATAAAAAAATTTAAATACCATTAATTATTTTTTTTCCTTTTTTTTGTCCTTTCTTTAAAAAAACTAAGTTATTTCCTAAAACTTAGTGGTTCTCAAACTTGAGCACACATCAGAACCAGCGGGAGGCTTGTAAAGTGCACACTACCGGGTCCCACCCTAGGCTTTCTCATTCAATATGTCTGGGATGGGACTGGGACATTATATTTCACATTTCTAACAAACTCCCTGGTGATGTTGATCTTTCTGGTCCAAGGATCACTCCTTGTGAAACAATGCCCTAGAAATAATGATCTAAAATGACCCTATCTAACATGACTTTTTTTAAAACCTCAAATTAAGGTTCTTCAGAAGAGTACAGTGTTTAAGAGTTCATGCCCTGGCTGCAGCCAGATAACCTAGATGCAGATCCTAGCTCAGCCACTTACAAAGTGGGTGAGCTTGGGCAAGATACTTAACATTTCTGTGCCTTTTCATCTGTTGAGTAGAGAATGTAATAAATAATACCAACAAGCAGCCTAGTGCTATATAATTCCAGGCATTCATATAAACTACAACATGAATGGCATCTTCCACAATTGTGCAAAGGGACCACCCTGTTATGAGTACCTACCTTAGGGAGTTGTGACAGTTAAGATCATTGTAAAGATTAAATAAAGTGTAATGCATATGAAGGGTTTAGTATAGTGCCTGACACATGGTAAGGGCTTATTAGATGCTATTAGAAATCGGTCCATATCTTGGCTATGCAAAGAAAATCCTGAAAACATAGTCATGGTGACTATATTATTAGTTAAGAATTAAAGGAATACAGGTACCACTTTGCAGGTATAGTAGATTAAAAATGTTTTTTTTCTAAGAGATATATGCTTTAGAGAATAGGGAAGTGGAAAAAGAGAATATGAGCTTAATTCTCCCAGGGCACAGAACTACTACCCTTTACCCCATACATGTATCTAGTATAATATTAAGCAGATGATCACTGTTGTCCCCAAGTTGTTTTTTTATTTTTATTATTTTAATTTTTCTTAAATATTTATTTATTTATTTTGAGAGAGAGAGAGAGATTGAGTGTGAGCAAGAGAGGACCAGAGGGAGAGAGTTTATTTATTTATTTTGAGAGAGAGAGAGAGATTGAGTGTGAGCAGGAGAGGACCAGAGGGAGAGAGAGAGAGAGAGAGAGAGAGAGAGAGAGAGAGAGAGATTCCCAAGCAGGATCCATGCTGTCAGTGCAGAGCCCAAGGCATGGCTCAGTCCCATGAACTGTGAGATTGTGACCTGAGCTGAAATCAAGAGTTGAACACTTAACCAAATGAGTTGAACACTTAACCAACTGAGCCACCCAGGAGCTCCCCCCAACCCAAGTTATTTTTTAATATCCTGAAATATGAATACTCTGGCTATCAAGAAGTAGTTAGTGCTCTGTATAGTTTGAAACCTAATGATTTTTTAATGATTTTCTCCAACATACTGTGTCCTGATTTAAAATATTACTGCAGGGCATAGGTGGTAGATTGTACAATTCTATTTGACAAGGTAAGAAAGTGCTTTAAGTAGGGAAACTATAAGAATAGTACAAGCCAAGTGAAGTTGGTGCTGTAAGAAAAGTCTTTGAGACATGTATATGAATGTTCATTAGCAATATTATTCATATGAGCCCAAACCCAGAAACAATCCAAATGTCCATCAACTAGTAAATGAATAAACAAAATGTGATATGTTATCTATTGCTATGTCCATATCACCCCAAAATGCAGTGGTTAAAAACAACAAATGTTTATTTTCTCACTGTTCCTGTGGGTCAGCAATCTGGACCTTTCTTAGTTGGGTAAATTCCCTCCAAGATTACAGCCAAGGTCTGCTCAGGGCTGCAGTCTCATTTGAAGTCAGACTGCAAGGAGGAGGTATCTGCCTCCATGCTTCCCCATGTTTCTCAGGTTCTCATTAGTTTTGGCCAGAAACATCAGTTCTTTGCCGTATGGATCTTTCCGTAGGGCTGCTTACAACACTGCAGCTTAGAGCAAGGGATTCAAGAGAGAGAGAATAAGAGCCCCCAAGAGGGAAGCTATAGTCTTTTTATAACTTCATCTCAGGAATGACATCCCACCACATTCAGTTCATTAGGAGCAAGTCAATAGGTCCAGCCTGCTGTCAATGGGAAGGAACCACACAAGGGCATGAATGCCAGAAGGTAGGGATTGTTGAAGGCCATCTTAGAAGCTGCCCACTAATGTGGTATATCCATACAACAGTACTATTCAACAATAAAGTAGGAACAAACTACCAAGATATGCTATAAATGGATAAACCTGAAAATCATCAGACTTAGTCAAAGAAGTCAGACATAAAAGACCAGATACAGTACTGTATAATTCTATTACTTGACATTCTGAAAAGGCAAAACTATTGAGACAGAAAGCAAATAAGTTGTTACCCAGGGCTGGGGGTTTGAGTGGGGAAAGCAGAATTTTGCAGGGATGATGGGCATGTTCTAAAACTGGATTGTAGTGATAGCTGCACAACTCTATATATTTACCAGAAATCATTAAATTGTATACTTACAAAAAAGATGGCATGGAATACGAAACAGCTGGCCTGTACTTTTCAAAAACTGTCAATATCAGGAATCATGAAAGGCAGAGGAATTATGTCAGATTAAAAGAAATGAAAAAGGCATGACACCAACTGCAGTGCATGATTCTGAATTGAATCCTGAAGGGTGGGGGGGGGGGGTAGGGCATGGTAGGATGTCATAAGGATATTATTGAGAAATTGGAGAAATTACATAGGGATTGTAGATTAGATAATAGTATCAATGTTAAATTTTCCACATAATTGCCCTGTGGATATGTTGGAGATTGCCCTTGTTCTTAATAAATACATGCTCTTTAGTGTTAAAGTCACATGTTTTCTGCAGCTATCTCTGAGTTAAGGAAAAAAAAATTATATGTGTATAAAGAATGCAGAGGAGTGATAGAGTAAATGTAGTTAATTGTTAACAATTGGTGAATCAATCTTGGAGAATAGCAACTCAAGTTTAAAATTATTTCAAAATTTAAAAAGTTTAAAAAAAAATAAAAGAAATCTTTGAATTCTCTCTCTTAGCTTCCAGCTAAGATCGAACACAGCTATCATTCATCACATAGAAAAACCAACTACGGATAAAAGGAAACAAATAATTTTTGACCTACTACTTGTCAGGTACTGTTTTTGTTTTAACTAATTCTTGTAACACCCTTAGAGTGCTGGCTGTTGACTTTATCTGCCCATTTCAATCACTTAGGGAGTTTTTAAAAAGTCCCTATCCCCTTGTAACAACCACACAGATAAATTTAGAAGGTCTTGGGGCGCCTGGGTGGCTCAGTTGGTTAAGCAGCCGACTTCGGCTCAGGTCATGATCTCGCGGTCCGTGAGTTCGAGCCCCACGTCTGGCTCTGTGCTGACAGCTCAGAGCCTGGAGCCTCTTTCAGATTCTGTGTCTCCCTCTCTCTGATCCTCCCCTGTTCATGCTCTGTCTCTCTCTGTCTCAAAAATAAATAAACGTTAAAAAAAAAAAATTTAGAAGGTCTGGGAGTGGGACTCAGTCATCAGCGTTACTAAAGTTTTCCAGGTAGTTCCACTGTGCAGCCAAGTTGGGATCACTGCCTTGGACCTAAAGCTTTATTATCTCCTTTTTCCATTGTCAAAGTTGAGGCCCAGGGAGATTTGGTAACTTACCCATGGCTACACAGCTTGTGGAACTGTCAGAGGGTGGAGCTGGACATGAGCACACAGATGTGGGATGTGTTGGAGTATCTATGTGACCCCATTTTCAGTCTCTCTCCACCACACTTCCTGGCCTTTTGGGGTCTTCCTTGGCTTTCTCCAGCCTGCCATGCAGGCAAGGAGATGATCTGGATGCTGGAAAATATAATCCAACTTGCTTTGGATTTTTAAGGAACTTATAAAATGAACATGAACATTTAAAAGATAATGAATATCTGTAGAAAAACTCTATAAAAGCACAAAGCTATTTGTGACAAGGTGAAATCAGGCGATGGGTGTAGGTTCAATCCAGAAAGTCTTCTTTGGTACGTGGTCAAGAAAGAGAACTGACCTCTAAACATTCTTTCTCATGAAAATGTTATCTCCTTTCAACTTTTTTTTTCTTGAAACCCCCAAACCCCATTATTTCCTTTCAACTTTTTTTCTTGACTATAAAAAAGGCTTCTCCTTAAATTTCCTTCAACTAGACAAAACAGACCTAATTTTAAAAATTGTAAAATAAGGAATTTGCAAAGACTTCGTTCCAAATCTAGAATAATTAAATATGTTTCCTTGAAGCCATCATTCCCATTAACTTACAAATCATTAGGAAGAATTATGTCTCATTTTAGTTTAGTCCTCTCTATTAATTTTTCATACTGCTGAACAGATAACGTTCATGTTATAAACCTTAATTGTTGCTGCTCCTAGGTTTCCCAAACATTTAGAAATAAGCCTTTTCAAGTGCGGTTTAAGCTGAAGAAGGGGAAATTTGACCCACAGTTTATCACTTAGCTCATTAGCATACTAATATGACTACAATTTGCATTTGACTAGGGGGTTGTTCTTTCACCCCTGTAATCTTGTTGGCAGAATATCACAGTTTTGGATCTATTTTTAAGACAAATTGTATGTCTACACTGGGGAAATAAGGTGGTGTTAATACAAGAAGCTTGGAAGTGAATTAATTGCTTTGAAACAATCCCTTGTTGGTTTAGCCCCTTAGGTGGTGTTATTTGCACAGCTCTCGCAAATGCTAATGATCAATTCACTTTGGCATTTAAACAAAATCAACCCTAAGACATTTCTCACGCCTCCTAATGAATGATTCCTTTTTTCTTAGTTTCAGGTTACCTGGGTCCTGTGGTGATCTAGAATTGCTCCACTTTGATAAGTAAAAGTATGGCTGAGGCTTTCTAATAGTTTTTTCAAATTAACTAGTTCAGAACGACCCAGCTCTTTTCTAGCCTCCTGTGCAAAACTTTTACCTTGATGTGGATACCCATGGGAAGGAAATTAATGCGGGACTGTATTGATGGCAGTCTTACTGGTAATTGAGATTTTTATTATTAAAAAATGTAATTCAATATTTTAAGTAATAACATGTTTTTCTGAAGTAACTGAAAATATTTAAGAAGACCTATAGTAAAAAGCACACTCACTGTATAGAGAGGCAGGATATTTCTGATACAATAACACCATTGTTTTCTGTATGTACTATAGACTGAATGTTTGTGTTCTCCCAAAATTCATAGGCTGAAACCTAATCTCCACTGTGATGGTATTTTGGAGATGGGGCCTTTGGGAGGGGATTTAGGTCATAAGGGCTCATGGGATTAATGACATAAAAGAAACCCCAGAGGACTGCCTTTCCCTTTCTGCCAAGTGAGGACACAGTGAGAAAACAACC
Source organism: Panthera tigris (assembly GCF_018350195.1). NCBI lineage: Eukaryota > Metazoa > Chordata > Mammalia > Carnivora > Felidae > Panthera > Panthera tigris. The sequence continues at coordinate 67,122,473 of NC_056662.1, read as the reverse complement.
AATCTATGAACCACGAAGTAACTCCTTACCAAACACCAAATTTGCTGGTGCCTTGATCTAGGAATTCCCAGCCTCCAAAACTGTACAAAATAAATTTCTGTTGTTTAAGCTACCCAGTCTATGGTGTTCTATTATAGCAGCCCAACTGGACTAAGAATACATACCAGGATAAGGATATATAGATATACGGATATATAGGTATATAAATATGTAATATAGCATATTAAAATATACATTTTACTGGACAATTATTTAATTAGAATAAGTAATTTAATGACAGTAAATAATTGGCCAAGAGAAACATTTGTTTCTTTTTATGGCACATCAAATACTAAGTCCCTCAGCCCAGCTGGTAAGATTGTCCTGGTTAGATGAAAGAGTGTCCTTTTCAGTGCACCTACTATATACCTTGTCAACAGGTTTGCATCAGATTGTTCTGTTGTGGGACAAAGTGCCTAGTAAACTCCCTTACAATGGAGAAGGGACTTACAATACCTATCATTTAGGAGTCCAAAATAATTAATTGGTAGCGGTAGAATTTCTGGAATGCTGACAAAAGGAAAGGTGATTTTTGGTGGGCTGTGAGAACTTACTAAGAAGAGGAATGTAAGAGAAAAGTGAGAGCACGTGTGAGGGAGTTCCTCCAGGTTGTGTACAGAGGAATGAAATTATTGGGGCAACAGGTGGGTGGATCTGCATCTTAACTGGATTATTACCAAAGTGAGGGAGGATAGCTATTCCTAGAAAGTCACTCCAGGAACGTGACCTGACCTCTCCATGGGAGGGAAAGGAAAGTGCCTTCCCTCTATCAACAGCACACCAACATCATTAAGAATCCATTATGAATGTGGCACTGGATTCTGGAGGATGGCAATAAATCCTCAGGGTGGTTCTTGTTTTCAGCAGTTTGTGTAATATTTTATTTTTTAAACTGTGTAATGGGCACATAGATGCTTATTTTGTCAATCTCTAATATTTTGTATGCCCATAATATTTCAATTTAAAAACATTAGAAGAGGTAAAAAGAAAGCTGAAAAGATACACAGTGAAATTCTTAATAGTATTTATTGGGAATATGGATAAAAATTTATTCTTTATATTCTTCTCCATTTTCCAAAATAAATATAGTATTTTTATTCAAAATTTTATAAATAAAAAATTTTTTTAAACTACATTACAGAGACATTATATAACATTATTATATTATGTTATATTGCAAGGGCCTAGAATAGTAATTGACATATATTAAAATCTCAATAAATATTTACTGAATGAATGGATGGATGGATGGATGAATGAATAAATGAGACCTTAGGAATACAAACCAGCAGGGAGGAAAATAAAGCTAGGATTGGTACAGGCAGGCCAGTGCCTGGGGCAGATAATTCAATATGGTACAATGTCCAGTGGCCATATTCCTGTTTCTAAGGAGAAGAACAACTCAGGTACAATCTGATTCATTTTGGCAGGTGGGATTGGGCAGAGGCAGAAATGTTAACCTGATCACTATTCTCCACCCTCAGCTAACTATTCTCTTCCTTCTCTTTCCTGCCTACCTGTGTTGCTAAGATTCCATCATTCCTAGCACCTAAGCTTGCCCATCACCATCTGTAGGACAAGCAGAAATGTCTATATATATAACTTGGGTTGTGTCTTGACATAGAATAGATAAAAGCTAGTTATATGCACCAGTATTGTCTTACTTAGTTTAGGCTGCTATAACAAATACCATAGACCAGATGGCTTGTAAACAAAAGATCTGTATTTCTCACAGTTCTGGAGGCTGGAATTCCAAGATTAGAGTTTCAGCATGGTTGGGTTCTGGTGAGAGCCCACTTCTGGGTTGCAGATTGCTGACTTTTCATTGTGTCCTCACATGGCAAAAAGAGGGTGAAAGATCTCTCTTGAGTCCCTTTTAGAGGGGCACTAATCCCATTCATAAGGGTCTACCCTTATGACCTAATTATCTCCCAAGGGCCCCACCTCCTAAACACTAGGGGTTAAGATTTCAACATAGAAATTTGGGGTGGGGGGGACACAAACATTCGGTTCATAATAAGTATCAACCCCTAAAAATACCATCTCAAACATTTCAGAAAGCTAGGGCTGAGACTCTATAGACCAATTACATAGTTTCAGTAATACATTCACTTGCTTTATAGGAGTCCATATTTGTATTTATGCCAAAGTTCTTATACACCCAAGCAGAATTATATACCATTTGGTAAGATTCTGCTTATTAAACTGACTAACAAGGTAATTACTTAGGCCTAGGTGATTTGAAGAAGATACAACAAGAATTTGCACAGAAAATAGCAGTAATCTTCTAAATACAGCCAAGTCAATTGTATCTGTCGTGCACTAACAGAAAGACTCCTGGGTTTTAGTAGATAGCCCACTATGTAATCATCCTGGCTGAATAGCCTCAGATACTTTGTTTTGAAGGGAGTGCAGAAATCCTGCAGGTTTAATTGCCAATAAATCAGCATGACCTCCACTCCCTGGCAGTCCTTTTTTACAATGATCTTTTCAACCAGAAAATGAAGAGATGGATTTTACAGTGTGTGCGTACTGCCTAGGGTGAGATAACAGAATTACACTTGCCGTTTTCTCCATTACAGTCCATGCTAGATAATGAAGGACTCTATTAATGACATGTTCTGTTTGCTTTTAGGTTATTTTTGTCTTGTATTATAGTTATTTCTTTTTGTTACTATGGAGAGCTGTCTCTCTTTTTTTAAAAAAAAAAATCATTTGTTAATTCAGTATTTTATCATCACCAGAGATTTTGTTCCCTAGTTAATTCACAAGAATTTGCATTAAAATATTCTGGCTCACTCAACAGGCTATTCACAAACTGATTGAATTGGATGTTACTCTTAGCTGATTTTCAGATTTGTCTTAAAAAGTAGCTATTTTAAATTAATATTTCCTTCATGACTATAACTAATACAGAAATCTTAACACTCATCAATACCCAGATGTAATATCAACCTGCTGCTTGTACTTTTGAACTGTTTGTTTGTTCAAGTTTATTTTAATTTGAATGAGCAATATTTTGTGGTATATATTTATATATTTAGATTTTATTGTATGAACACTATAAGAAAACATCAAAATTTAAAACTACTGAACAATAAGTTCCACTTCCTACTTAATTTTGGAGTGCCACTGCTATGTGTTCTGAATTTTGAGTGATGCTTTACTCGCCTGAAAATAGGGAACTGGACCAGATGACTTCTTGAAGCTCTGTCTAGCTCTAAGATCTCTGATCCAACCTGCCTGGTCAGGAGGGTACCTTCTTCTTCTTTTTTTTTTAAATTTTTTTAATGTTTATTCATTTTTGAGAGAGAGAGAGAGAGAGAGCGTGCATGAGCGGGGGAGGGCAGAGAGAGAGATAGGGAAACACAGGATCTGAAGCAGGCTCCAGGCTCTGAGCTGTCAGCACGAGCCTGACACGGGACTCGAACCCACAAACCATGAGATCATGACCTGAGCTGAAGTTGGAAGCTTAACCTACCAAGCCACCCAGTCGCCTCCAGGAGGCCACCTTCTTGTGGGCTGTGTGCTGGACAATACTATCATGCTTTAAATATACATTTAAAAGGTGCTATAGGATTGAGAAGATTCTGGGATGTTGGCAGCAGTGACCTAGTTTTTTAATCTCTTCAAATCTCTACATAACACAACATAGAGCCACTAGATAGCAAGACCAAAAACATTTAGAATAAAATTAGGTGACAGAGTATCCCTAGAAAAACCAAAATACAAGCGAATGAAAACAAGCCGCCAAAACCAACAAGTCCTGCCATTTGTGTGGTAGAATGGAGAGGAAAGCAATAAGGTCTCTAATGAACCTGAGAACAGAGCAGAGAAAAATAACCAACAAATATCTACTGGAAAGTGAAAAGACTGATTTGAGAAAAGCAGCTGAAATTGGGAGATAGTTCCCTTACTCCAATGGCAGATGAATGCAAGAGGTCTCCAGTAACGATGGAAGGGACTAGAACATTTTGGTGTCTCTGAACTCATGCAGATGGCCAGCCAGGGCTCTCTTCCAGAATACAGCCTGACCCGGATTCCTGAGAGTAGACTCAAAATTGATCAGGATAAAGAGAACAAAACAAAGGAAAGATAAGAGCCATAGCCAGGAAATCTCAGAAATCTCAGAATTAACTCTAAAGAGTTAATTTTTTAAACACTTTATGGAAATAAAAGAGGGAGCTCTATAAAGTTAGCCAAGCTACCCTGAACCATATGACCTTCCGAAGATTCAGAAAAACTCTTCTCACATAAAAGTGGGCAATATATCAGTTACTATATGAAAAAGATAGTGAATAAGGAGCACAATGACATCACTTCAGACAGCGAAAGCACATCAGAAACATGTGTCCACGGAATACATCAAGTCTATAACCTTTAATTTCAAAATAATCTGGAAGATATTAAGAAAAGTAATCTGAAAGATATCAAGACATGAAAAGAAAAACCATAAATCAGATTTTATCGTAAACTCAGAAATGACATGATAGAACTCAGAGACTAACAATAAAAGAAAAATCGTTTCAGAAATGAAGTCTTTGGGGTGCCTGGGTGGCTTAGTCACTTAAGTGTCTGACTCAGGTCATGATCTCACAGTTTGTGGGTTTGAACCCCACATCAGGCTCTGTGTTGATAGCTCGGATCCTGGAGTCTGCTTTGGATTCTGTGTCTCCCTCTCTCTCTGCCCCTCCCCTGCTTTCGTTCTCTGTCTCTCAAAAATAAATAAATTAAAAAAAAAAAAAAAGAAATGAAGTCTTAACTGAAAAGAACACAAGAGAACATACAAATAATTATATATATATATATATATATATATATATATATATTATTTAAATAAGATCTACACCCAATGGGGCTTGAACTCATGATGATTATGAGTCAAGATCCCAAGTGCTCTACTGACTGAACCAGCCAGGCACCTGTACAAATAATATCTTAGGCAAAAGTTGAAAAGAATAAGAATTTTAAAAATGAAAAAGAAGTTAACAAAGATAGAAACAATTCAAGAGAAAGTGATAAATTAAGGCAAAGAAGTTCCAACATATAGATAATAAGAAGTCCTCAAAAAAAAAAAAAAATCAAAGTCAGGGAACAAAACAAATACTAAAAAAAACATTAATTCAAGAAAACTTTCCTGAAACAAAAAGAAAAAATAATGTAAATTACATATGGCAAGAGTACACCATGTATCTGAGACTATTCACCCAAAACACCAAAATCAAGACATAATTTAGTAAAATTATTGGACTTTAAAGAAAAAGGGAGATTACTATATTACTATATATATAACCATTATATAACTATATATAACTATTACATAGTTATATTATCATCAGTCTTGTCAACACTTTAATGCCAGACATAAATGGAGTAACATATTTAGGCACTCAAAGACATCAAATGTGAACAAGGATATATTTAGCAATGGGGCACCTGGATGGCTCTGTCGGTTCACCATCCAACTTGGGCTCAGGTCATGATCTCACGGTTTGTCAGGCCCCATGTCGGGCTCTGTGCTGACAGCTCAGAGCCTGGAGCCTGCTTTGGATTCTGTGTCTCCCTCTCTCTATGCCCCTCCCCACGAGCACTCTCTCTCTCTCTCTCTAAAATGAAGATTAAAACTGACCACAAGGTATAAAAAGCACAAACAAATGTTTTTCAGCATGCAAGAACTGAGGGAATATTGCTCTCATTTTTCTCTCTGAAGAGTCTGTCTGCTAGAGATCAGGCTTTAGATAAGCAAGAAGACTAGTGAGACATTGATATTAGTTCTGCTCATGAGCATTAAACATATAATTATGTATAGGATGAAGACTAAAAAAGGTTAAAAGGAGAATATGGTATGTAATGGTTCTCTGACAATGTAGATACAGTATAAGTATTAAAACTGAAAGAAAAAAAACTGAGAGGAGAATGGGAGAGGAATATGTGAAAAAAGTCTGTCTGTCCTCAGTAATTGCATGTGTATTTTTCTGAGCCTGTGATGTGTATAACACGGGATAAAGTAAATGGCAATTCTGGGATATTCAAATTGTGTATTACCCTCTCTCCTTGAGAACCAGGATTTTCCAGTGTGGAAAACTAAATACAGAAGGGATTAAATAAAAAACCTATAGTCCCAATTTGACTTGGAAATGTCAATGTTAACTCAGAGATTTATGTTTAAAATGTATGTTTCTCTGTATCTGTGTGTTGTTTAACATAACAATAACAAGGTTTTTACAAGGAGGTTTTCTATTTTAATTTTCATATCTCTTGTTCACTGAAGAGGCCTAGAAACAATGACCAGTCCTGTAGCCATGAGCAGCCTTAGCAGTCAGATTGTGGTCTTGAAATACCATGATGCCATTTCTCCCTGAAAGAAATCTGAGCTTCTTGGGGAAATGGGTGATTGGTTTTCTAGGGCTTCTGTAACAAAGTACCACAAACTGGGTAGCTTAAACAACAGAAATTTATTGCCTCACAGTTCTGCAGGCTAGAAATCCAAAATTAAAGTATTGGCAGGGTTGGCTCCTTCTAAGGGTCATGAGGGAAGGCTCTGTTCCAGGCCTCTCTTCTTAGCTTGTAGATGACCATCTTTTCCTTAAGTTTCTTCACAATGTCTTCTTTCTATAAGTATCTTTGTATTCCCTTTTCTTTATGAGGATATCAGTTATATTGGATTAAGGACCACTCTAATGACCTCGATTTAACTTAATTACCCCTGTAAAGATGCTTTCTCCAAATAAGGTTACATTCAGAGATACTGGGAGCTAGGACTTCACCATATACATTTTGAGGATATAATTCAACCATAGCTGGTAGTAAATATAAAAAATGAACTTTAAACACCTTGTTATATAAATAATGAGGAAGTTTATTAAGATTTACCAGGATCATGTCCAAAGGTCCAACCTAAAGAGGCTCCCACTGGCCAAAGAAAAGGTAGGAAAATTATAACTTGAGCTTCAAAGCTGTTATATATATACACACACACATATATATACATATATATGTATATATATAATTTATGTAATTTATATATAATTATACATATCATATATCATTACTATTTACATATAATTTATATATTTATATATAATTGTGCATATTAAAGATTATGAATATGTTATATATTAATTTATAGATATAAAAATTTGTTTCCTTTAGAGGATGCTAGGGAACTAATTCCTTATCTTGAGAACTGCTGATGTAAAAGAATCAACTATTTATTTTACTTTTCCTATATGAACACTGCCATTGTGTTACTAAATAGTAAACAAGAGTAAACATCTTTTTACAAAAGTATTCCAGCTAATAATTGAAAAAGAAATGATAGAAAATGATAGTACCATTTTTCAACCCTTAGCAAATTAATGGTTATGGGCACTAAGCATCAACAATCTGCTGGCATCACAAAAAAGGGGACAACTCAACATGTGCCTCCAGTGAAAGAAGACCATCACCCCCCATGTCTTGGTCTTTTCAGGCTGCTGTAACAAAATGTCACAGGCTGGGTGACCTAAAACAGCAGAAATTTATTTCTCATAGCTGTGGAGTCTAGAAGTCTGAGATCAGTATGCCCGCATAGTTGGGTGAGGGCCCTTTTCTGGGTCACAGATTTATTGTTGTATCTTCACATGGTGGAAAAGTCTAGGGAGTTTTATGGGATCTCTTTTATAAAAGCATTGATTCCATTCATGAGGGCATCTCTCTCATGACTTAATAATCTCCCACAGGCCCCACCTATTAATACCATCACCTTTGGGGGTTAGAATTTCAAAATATAAATTTAGAAGGGACACAAACATTCAGACCATAGCACCTAGTCTTCCCAAAGGGACCAAACATGAACTTGATCATGCCTCTGGTCCAGCTTCCAATGCAGGAAATAAAGAGGACAGAGAAGCTTGTTGAACTTCACTATGCATGCACAGTCAACAATATTTAGAGTGTAGGAGAGTATATGGGTTGGGTGGTCTGGATTCCTCAACAGATAGTTTGTGAAGAAAAGCATTGGAGGAGGAACTTCTACATTAAGAGACTTAACAGAAAAAGGTTTCTTTTTTTTAAATATAATTTATTGTCAAATTGACTTACATAAGACATCCAGTGCTCATCCCAACAAGTGCTCTCCTCAATGCCTATTACCCACTTTCCCCTCTCCCCCACCGCCCATCAACCCTCAGTGTGCTCTCTGTATTTAAGACTCTTTTATGGTTTGCCTCCTTCCCTCTTTGTTTGTAACTATTTTTTTTCACCTTCCCTTCCCCCGTGGTCTTCTGTTAACTTTCTCAAGATCCACATATCAGTGAAAACATATGATATCTGTCTTTCTCTGACTGACTTATTGCACTCAGCATAATACCTTCCAGTTCCATCCATGTTGCTGCAAATGGCATGATTTGATTCTTTCTCATTGCTAGTATTCCATTGTATATATAAACCACATCTTCTTTGTCCATTCATCAGTTGATAGACATTTAGGCTCTTTCCATAATTTGGCTATTGTCGAAAGTGCTGCTATAAATATTGGGGTACATGTGCCCCTATGCATCAGCACTCCTGTATCCCTTGGGTAAATTCCTAGCAGTGCTATTGCTGGGTCATAGGGTAGTACTATTTTTAATTTTTTGAGGAACCTCCACACTGTTTTCCAGAGCAGCTGCACCAGCTTGCATTCCCACCAACAGTATAAGAGGGTTCTCATTTCTCCACATCCTTGCCAACATCTATAGTTTCCTGATTTGCTGATTTTAGCCAGTCTGACCAGTGTGAGGTGGTATCTCAGTGTGGCTTTGATTTGTATTTCCCTGATGATGAGTGATGTTGAGCATTGTTTCATGTGTCTGTTGGCCATCTGGATGTCTTCTTTGGAAAAGTGTCTATTCATGTTTTCTGCCCATTTCTTCACTGGATTATTTGCTTTTCGGGTGTGGAGTTTGGTGAGTTCTTTATAGATTTTGGATACTAGCCCTTTATCCAATATGTCATTTGCAAATATCTTTTCCCATTCCGTTGGTTGCCTTTTAGTGTCATTGATTGTTTCCTTTGCAGTGCAGAAACTTTTTATCTTGATGAGGTCCCAATAGTTCATTTTTGCTTAGATGTGTCGAATAAGAAATTGCTGTGGCTGAGGTCAAAGAGGTTGTTTCCTGCTTTCTTCTCAGGATTTTGATGGTTTCCTGTCTCACATTTAGGTCTTTCATCCATTTTGAGTTTATTTTTATGTATGGTGTAAGAAAGTGGTCTAGTTTCATTCTTCTACATGTTGCTGTCCAGTTCTCCCAGCACCATTTGCTAAAGAGACTGTCTTTATTCCATTGAATACTCTTTCCTGCTTTGTCAAAGATTAGTTGGCCATACATTTGTGATTCCAGTTCTGGGTTCTCTATTCTATTCCATTGGTCTATGTGTCTGTTTTTGTGACAATACCATACTGTCTTGATTATTACAGCTTTGTAGTAGAGGCTAAAGTTTGGGATTATGATGCCTCCCACTTTGGTTTTCTTCTTCAGTATTACTTTGACTATTCAGGGTCTTTTGTGGTTCCATACAAATTTTAGGATTGTTTGTTCTAGCTTTGAGAAGAATGCTGGTGCAATTTTGATTGAGTAGATTGACATTTGGGTAGTATTGACATTTTAACAATGTGTATTCTTCCAATCCATGAACATGGAATGTTTTTCCATTTCTTTATGTCTTCTTCAGTTTCCTTCATAAGCTTTCTATAGTTTTCAGCATACAGATCTTTTACATCTTTGGTTAGGTGTATTCCTAGGTATTTTATAGTTCTTGGTGCAATTATAAGTGGGATCAGTTTCTTTATTTCTCTTTCCGTTGCTTCAAAAAGAAAAAGGTTTCTTAATAGACAACACTAAACAGTAGTCTAGGGTTACACATTCGGATGTCTTATTACACTTGGGTAATGCAAACATAAAGCAAGGATTGCTTTAGTACTCTGAATAGTGCTGGGGTGCCTAGGTGGCTCAGTCAGTTAAGCATTCCACTCTTGATTATGGCTCAGGTCATGATCTCACAGTTCATGGGTTTGAGCCCCTCATCAGGATCCCTGCTGTGCAGAACTGCTTAAGATTCTCTCTCTCTCTCTCTCTCTCTCTCTCTCTCTCTCTGCCCCTCCCCTGCTCACTCTCTCTCTCTCAAAATAAAATAAAATATAAAATACTCCAAATAGTGGTTACTTTTGTCGAGTTAGGAGGTTATTGTTGGAATGGGTATATAGAGGGCCTCCTGGATAGGGAGGGGGCTGGCAGAGTTCTAGTTCCTGGCCTGGATAATGGTTATAAAAGTGTCTGCCTTAATGACTCATTAAGCTATATGTTTGTGTTGTATGTTTTTTTTTTTGTGCCTTTTCTGTTTTTCAGTAAAAACACTCATCTTCTTTTTATTTTTGTTTTGTTTGTTTTGTTTTAAGTGCTATGCAAAAACAAAAAGTTTTAGAAGAAACCCATGCTGTATGCTGCTTTCATTCCAGGACACTTGTCAGTGTCTTCCAAAAGTGCTACTGTGACCCCATTTCCCATTAAATTCAGTGAAGCCTGTTCTTTGGATAATAGGAAAATTCATTTCTGTCTACAACCTGACTTAAGGACAAGATAGGAAGAAAGCAAGTGAGATACCAGCAAAGTAGAAAAAAATGTTTTGCATTTTTTTCCAAGCATATTCCTGCAGAAAAAATAATATTAAGTAAAACTGGGAGAGCATAGGTATAGCTATGGCAGCATGCGTATGGTAGTATCATAAAACCTCTCTGAGAAGCCACAGAAGCCCTCACTGTCCAGATTTCCAGCTACACTTCATTCAGATTAGACAAAGTGGCTTTTATCCATTTGATCCACTGATATTTTTTTAAGCTACTTTTTTAAAAGCTACCCGGAGATTAGTCTGCCACCCAAATCAATCTTTAAGTTATCAGCCAGATCTCTCTGAAAGTTAGCTTTCCTGAAGTATTCATTAAAGCAAAGAACTGGAGTCCACTGTCTGAACAATAACACATTCCCTGCAATGAGTGAAGAGGGGGCCATGGGATCTGTATCAGACAATCTGCAAGTATTTATTGAGCACAGATATTTCTGTATAGTCTTAATTTCAAATAAGGGGTTTGAGCCCTAAATATAGGGTCACCATACCTACTTTATAAAATCATTCTTTCTCTTTCTTTTTCCACTCTTAATGAAAACAATGCTGCACTTATGGGTAGATCTGACAGATGGATTTAACTTATTATTATTATTTTTTTTTAATGTTTGTTTTTGAGAGAGAGAGAGAGAGAGAGAGAGAGAGAGAGAGCACGAATGGGGGAGGGGCAGAGAGAGGGAGACAGAATTCGAAGCAGGCTGCAGGCTCTGAGCTGTCAGCACAGAGCCCAACATGAGGCTCAAACTCACAAACCAAACCGTGAGATCATGACCTGAGCTGAAGTCAGATGTTTAATGGACTGATCCACCCAGGTGCCCCTGGATTTAACTTATTCTTAAGTTTTTAAATTATTGGAACCAGCCCAGGAGGTTTGGAAGATATGCCCAGAACATCTAAGGAGCCACTTGGAGGAGGGGGTTAGCAAGTAGTCAGTTATTTAAATCCTGGCAAGTATTTAAGGCCCAGCTCAGCATCATATCTCTGTTCTCCAAGCCCCTTGAAAACTTTATAGATTGAACCACATAGCCTAGCTTTTACTAAATTGCCACTATTATCTATTGTTCTCCAACTACATTATGATTATTAACTTTGTGTCCTTATCTGGTTACAAAGCATGCTGAAGGCAGCAATTGTGTCCTAGACTTTTCTTGCATTCTCCGCTGCATATAGAAAACACTCGGTACTTACTGATCTCATTGATCTGTCTTTTAATCTGTCCATTTATTCAATCAACGGTATTTACTGTCGACGAACTACATGCTGGGGTTATAGCTACGAGCAAGTTGTGCTCTTGTGTTAACTTCCATTTTAATAGTTGGAATATGGGAAAAAACCCCAGGATACATCTTTTCCCCCCAAACTATAGACTCTAAAATGACTAACTTTCCCACAGGCGCTAGGCCACCCTTTGTCCAAAAAGATTTCCCAGCCCATTCTGCTTAGTAACAGGCAAATTAAAAGAAAAGAAAAAACAAAACAGGTTCAGCAGGTATGAATTCTTTCTGATTGCTGGCCTCTTCCATGAGGTGCGTTCTTCAAAAAGTCAAGTAGAACCTTTCAAAATCCTGGGATAGGAGGGGATTTGCATAGTTTCCCTTTGACTCCTGTACTTCTCCCCATTACTCTCCCTCAGACATATACTATTGTGTGTGTGTGTGTGTGTGTGTGTGTGTGTGTGTGTGTGTGTGTGTAGATGCACATATGTGTATATATGTGTACAGAAATGTGTCTGTGTGTATATGTGTGTGTACATGTGTGTGTATATATAATGTTTGTCTTCTTCATAGTGTTTTTAGGGAGATTTTTATTTTTAAATCAGTAGTCACCCTCGTGTCCTTTCCCCTCTAGAGAGATTTCTCAAAGACAGGGTGGTGCCAAAGCTGTAAACCTCTACCTTTGTGACTCTCTTTTTGATGTTGGAGCTCTCTCACCACCTGCTCTTTTTGTCTAAGCAATTCCCAAGCTTCTACAAGCCTGGGAATTTGGCTCCTTCTTAACTATTGTTATTTATTTCATTAATAGTGTCAAAGTGGCAAATCTTAGAGTGCCGTGACATTGATTCTCAAAGTAAGTGTTTTCTTGATTTTATTTGTTTTGACAAAATAATCTTTGACAGACAGGAAAACTAAATACATTTGCCCCAGACAAACTGCCCCAGATTTATAATATATATAGTATAAAAATGATAAAACTCTGCTCTTAAAAAAATCATAGTGCAAATTAATGCAACGCTGCAGATAAAATTAAAAATCAATTAGGGACACCTGGCTGGCTCAGTCGGTGGAGCATGTGACTCTTGATCTCGGGGTTGTGGGTTCGAGCTACACATTGGGTGTAGAGATTACCTAAAAAAAGAATCTTTAAAAAAATTAACTAATTGATAGATATATAGCTATGGTACCTTCTGAATGAGGAAAAAAGTGAAAAAGTCACAGGGTCTGCTCTCAATAGACATAAAATTACCATTGCATCCCAGTGCTGCTACCAGGCCAATATATAGTAAGCACAGTAATACTTGTTGAATGAATGAATTAAATTAAATTTTATCCACCACTCCCAGATCCCTAATACCTAAGAGTGGATTATCAATGAAGAAAAGGAAACATGTTATTACTATAAATAATAGGATTATAATAAATCATTGCATCATTTAAAAATAGTGTTGCTATGGTCAAAATTTGGTGCTTTAAGCGAGGGCTTATAAATAATTGTTCACTCACTTTTTGTACATCATTTGAGTAATCCAATTATGGACAGATGGGGAGATAAAAGTTTCCCCAAAAGGAATAAGGAGTCTTTTTCCTATGGAAATGCACAAACATTCTAAACATTTCCAAGATTTATTCTAGGTGGTCCATTCTTAATACCCAAAGAACTGCTGTCAGAGGTGCTACTGCTTCAAGGTGGGGCTGAGTGTCTTTGAAGTAACGTGAATTAATGGGTTCTCATGTGGGTTGATTGGTTTTATTTGTCCAAGTAAAAAGGGCACGTGGGAAGCAGATGGTTGTCACTTGGCACAGAATGGCTCCAGATGATTGTACTATTCCCTCGTTGAGCTCTGAGGAAGCTCAGAGTTGTCCATAGTTGGACAATCAGTGAAACTTGCAGATTACTGTGGACAGAGAGTGTTTCCTGCATGTAGTCTGACCTGAAGTTTATGTGGCAGAATTTCCTTGTCTGGGTTTGTTTACCTCACAGGAGTCTTTTGAAACAATTCAAAGTCCTAAAGGACTAAAGAATTCTGGTCAAATGAATACAGTTCATGTCTCTTTTCCATACCAGAAATGACAGAGAAAATATTGAAATTGGTTAGGTTTTCTCTTATTCTTACAAACAGAACAATAGTAATGCAGTGACCTTCTAAAGCCTTAGGTTGAGTTAAACAGCTGGTCTGATCACAGCAGTTTCTCTAAGAGTGGATCATTTGGGTGGCAGCACTGGGGGCTGGGACATGTTTTAGATAGCCAATTGAGTATTTCTACCCCTTAAAGGTATGATCAGTTATAACCCTCAAAGTAAGTGTAAGACAATTAATTCGGTTAATATGTTGCTACTGACCCATGAATTCGAGCTATAATTTTCTCATATAAAATATTTTAAACAGGTAGCTTGCCTATTTACACAATCCACAAAGCTACAGTATTCTTTCTAACTTGCCTACCAGGTGAGTGGAAGAATTTGAAACCTGACCAAGTCTCCAGATGGGATACATACTGTATACTGACTACTGTCATATTATCAGAGATCAGTAAAAAAAAAAACAGTGTGAATCAAAAGCGTGTAACTTAAGGGGCACCTGGGTGGCTCAGTCAAGTAAGCATCCGACTCTTGATTTCGGCAGGTCATGATCTCACGGTCTGTGAGTTTGAGCCCCGCATCAGGCTCTATGTTGGTGGTGTGGGGCCTGCTTGGAATTCTCTCTCTCTCCCTCTCTCCCTCTTCCCCACTCATGCTCACTCTCTCTCTCTCTCAATATAAACAAATAAACTTAAAAAAAATTTTTTTAAGTGTGTAACTTAAGAAATAAGTCTGTATGTATTCTTAAACAATAGCTCTCTGTATATTTGCCCCTAGTTCTGGGCCTGTGTTGAGTCATATCTTCATTCATTTATTTAACAAATATTTATCAAGCTCCTACTGTGTGCGGGGCTCCGATGTAGGCACTGGGAACATGATAGTGACTGAAACAGATAAACACTGTGAAGCTTACACACTAGTGCATTTAAGTATAATGATTCATTGTATGAGCCACATTCACCAAGTTTAGTTCCAAGGTTGCACTAACTGCCCCATTTTATTTTACTCTGTCTCTGAGAACTCTGGGCGCTTGCTCTTAAATGGCTCTTCATTCTCTTCTGAAGAATGCTTTAATTTGGCACATTGACTGACAGAATTTCACTTTGTTCTTAGTATTCCCAAACCTGTCTTTCCCTTCTGGTGTGTCTTCCCTGAGAAACAAAATGAGAAGCAAATGGCCTAGTGATAAGCCTCCTGGCTTACAACTCCCAGACCCTACTACATTTCTGTACAGCTCAAATCAGAGGTGTCCTGAGTAATGAAGAGATACCAGACAATAGACCTGTGCTTTGTTTAAGCTGCAGAGTGTATGATTCTGCACAATAAGGAGTATTTCTGAGCATAGCTTCTGCTTGGCCCGGTAGAACATGAAGATAAACAGGGGTAGTACCAACTTAATGATGACTTCTACCACCCTAATGTCCTGTTTTCTTTCCCTCTTTCCACTTAGTAAACATTTTCTACCTTTTTACATACTCCTTAAGTCATTTTAGAGGCCGATAAAAGGGAATGCCCCTCCTCTGACCTATCCATCCTGCTCTCATGGAAGGGAGCCCTGGCTGTAGTAGCTAGAAGCCTGATCCCTAAGAGCGACTAGGAGTGGGAGAAAGTACCTTAGGGTTTCCTTCCCTGCTCCCTTAACTCTGAGTCTTCATTCACTATGCTATGCCTTAAGCCTCCAACATTCCAAGATCTAGAGCAACTACCCACAGGCCTGAGTTTCTGTATGATAGTGGTAACTAGCATTGGTTGAGTGCTTACTATAAACTAGGCTCACACTGAGCACTTTACATGTAGTGTCCTGCTCAATCCTCCCAATCTAATGCGGTAAGTACTGTTATTACCAGAGAGGAAACTCTGAGTGGACATTTTTTTTAGTGCTGGACAGGAATACAGCACAGAGTGTTGGTTTTGGGGGCTGAGGTTCAAGAGAGAGAAAGTGTTTTATATTGGTTATGTATTGCTGCGTACCCTCAGAAGTTACCCCAAATTTAGCAGCTTAAAACAACACACTGTTACTATCTCATAGTTTCTGAGAGTCAAGAACCTGGGGGATACCTTAGCTGTATGGTTGTGGCTCAGGATCTCATGAGGTTGCCCTCTAGGTGTCAGCCAGGGATACAGGCGTCTGAAAGCTTGACTGGGACTAGAGGATCTGCTTCCAAGATGGCTGATGTACATGGCTCTTGGCAGAAGCCTCAGTTCCTTACTGGCTGCTGGCAGAAGACCTCAGTTCCTTGCATCTTCAGTCTCTTCACATGGTTGCCACAAGCCATGGTAGCTGGCATCCTCCAGAAAGACGAATCCAAGAGAGAGCAAGGCAGAAGCTACAATGTCTTTTATAACCTAGCCTCAGAAGTGTCATTCCATTGCTTCTGCCATGTTCTATCCATCACATAAACCAAATCTGATATAATACACGAGAGAACTACAGGAGGGCATGCATACCTGGAGGTGTGGATCATTGGAGGACCATCTCGGGATCCATCTAGGGATTATTAAAACCAATTGGGGATTATTATATTAGTTGTTACTTTACCAGAAGTTAGGTTCATAACACTGTCAGCCTGGCCATATCAAGGTTTTTTTGATTCCCATTTTATAGATGTTGGGAACTTAGATATTTGCTCAAGGTAATACTACTATTGTGGAAGAGAGAAGGAGTCTAATGAATGAGGTCAGACTGCAGAGGTCACTCTCACAACCAGAACTCTATAGGACCCTACCCTCAAAGAGCAGGCCATACTGTCATAATTCCTTTTAACCACCAGTCCAAACCTAAGAAATAAGGTCGGGGGAGCTAAAACAGAAAATGGAGTGCAGCCTGAGTGCTACTCAAGGTTCCCTTTCAGATGTATATGGCACAGCATCCTAGAAAAATGGAAGATAAGTAATATGTTTAAATCAGAAGCACAATCAGGACCAGAGATAGAATGAGGGCATTAAAGAAAGGGATCTCCTGCTTCTGATGCGCTGATTTTTTAAAAATTTAATTTATTTTTTAAATTTACATCCAAGTTAGTTAGCATATAGTGCAATAGTGATTTTCAGAGTAGATTCCTTAATGCCCCTTACACATTTAGTCCATTCCTGTCCCACAACCCCTCCAGTAACCCTCTGTTTGTTCTCCATATTTAAGAGTCTCTTATGTTTTGTCCCCCTCCCTGTTTTTATATTATTTTTGCTTCCCTTCCCTTATGTTCATCTGTTTTATATCTTAAAGTCCTCATATGAGTGAAGTCATATGATATTTGTCTTTCTCTGATGGACTAATTTCACTTAGCATAATACCCTCCAGTTCCATCCACGTAGTTGCAAATGGCAAGATTTCATTCTTTTTGATTGCCGAGTAATACTCCATTGTACGTATATACCACATCTTCTTTATCCATTCATCCATCGATAGACATTTGGGCTCTTTCCATACTTTGGCTATTGTTGATAGTGCTGCTATAAACATTGGGGTGCATGTGTCCCTTAAAAACAGCATACCTGTATCCCTTGGATAAATACCTAGTAGTGCAATTGCTGGGTTGTAAGGTAGTTCTATTTTTAATTTTTTGCGGAACCTCCATAGTGTTTTCCAGAGTGGCTGCACCAGTTTGCATTCCCACCAGCAGTGCAAAAGGGATCCTCTTTCTCTGCATCCTTGCCAACATCTGTTGTTGCCTGAGTTGTTAATGTTAGCCATTCTGACAGGTGTGAGGTGGTATCTCATTGTGGTTTTGATTTGTATTTCCCTGATGATGAGTGATGTGGAACATTTTTCCATGTGTCAGTTGGCCATCTGGATGTCTTCTTTGGAGAAGTGTCTATTCATGTCTTTTGCCCATTTCTTCACTGGATTATTTGGGGTTTTTTGGGGTGTTGAGTTTGATAAGTTCTGTATAGATTTTGGATACTAACCCTTTATCTGATATGTCATTTACAAATATCTTCTCCCATTCTGTCGGTTGCCTTTTAGTTTTGCTGATTGTTTCCTTTGCTGTGCAGAAGCTTTTTATTTTGATGAGGTCCCAGTAGTTCATTTTTGCTTTTGTTTCCCTTGCCTCTGGAGACGTGTTGAGTAAGAAGTTGCTGTGGTTGAGGTCAAAGAGATTTTTGCCTGCTTTTTCCTCAAGGATTTTGATGGCTTCCTGTCTTACATTTAGGTCTTTCATCCATTTTGAGTTTATTTTTATGTATGGTGTAAGAAAGTGGTCCAGGTTCATTTTTCTGCATGTCACTGTCCA